>NW_024879356.1:1834153-1991653 GCF_018340385.1 Cyprinus carpio
AAGCTTTAAACATGTTCCGACAAACTTTTTGTACCACCCAAAATTATATATTAAAAATTTTATATAATCTAAAATATATTAAAAAATTTAATACAATTAACAAAATAAATACAAATCAATGGCATGAATTTTTTTCATTAGGTAAACATCAGTATACATTTCAATAAATCATTAAATTATCCTTTTTTCTTCCATTTATTATTTTTTTATAATAAATAACAAGCAAGCTTAGATTCTGAACTCACCTGAATGGAGTACATGATGATCTTAAAGCAGCGCACTGCAAATGTTTTGCCTTCCCACAGCGAGTGATTATCAAGATGCCTGCAGTGAGAGAACAGACCTTGAGCTTGAGAACTGAAGCCAAAAGTGACTGAAAAATGAGATTCACTCCACCCGCAGTGAGATTAATTAAACTGAACACTGAAAACGTGTATTAAGTATTCAGAGTTACTCTTAGTCCCTTATCGAAATGCCAACATTAAGAGACTACAATTATAAGACAAATTCACTTAATCTTAAATTGCATACAGCTATAACTTAAAAAATAAAGCAATGCCCACATAGGTGTACAAAATTAAATTCTCAACCTTCATAACCTAAGCTGACAGGCGCGATATGTGGTGGGTCTCTTACATAAGCACAGGGGTGACTGCGTTCTTGATGTTGCCATAGGCGGAACGGCCCAGCAGTTCCCGAAAGCAGCGCTCTGTCAGCTCGGCTGGGCTTTCTCTCTCCTTCTCACTGGCCTGCAGCGGGGAGGGAGAGCGACTGCAGAGAAAACAAAGAGAGGGAGGCTTTTTGTTTTCAGCTCTTCTCAACTGAGGATTTAAACAGAGCTTCTGAGAAGAACCTGAATAAAAATGTACTGACAAATCAAATAAAAGACAACAACACCTGTAGCCAATTTTTAGCAGTCCATTTCAAGGATTTTTGAACTAAAAATGTTATCATTTAGATACATTTAGAAAAACAGTTTTCCTGCTACTGTCACTTTAAGACAGGGATAGGCAACTCTGGTCCTGGAGGGCCACTATCCTGCAGAGTTTAGCTTCAGCCCTTATAAAAACTCACCTGCCTGTATCTATCTAGTAATGTCGAAAACACTGATTGCTTTGTTCAGGTGTGTTTAATTAGGGTTGGAGCTAAACTCTGCAGGACAGTGGCCCTCCAGGACCGAAGTTGCCTATCCCTGCTTTAAGACATCTTTATACCTCCATTATAACTGGCTAATCTCCACTTAATGCAAATTTAGTTCAAAATGTAAATCAAGACGTTATCATACATATTTTATATTTATTCATCTTAAATATGTTCTGATGGTCTTTTAACAAGAAAACAGGACAAAAGTGTTTTGAAAAACACTATTTGCATAACCTGAAAACAATACAATATTGCATACAACAAAAATTATTTCTACAGCTATATGAATCTTTCAGCTTAACATTAGTTATTAATTATAATGTTTTGAAAAAACACATTTACTATTGAAATTTCTAAACACCATTGTCTAGAATATTAAAAGCAAGACAGTCCAGCAAAATATGCTACAGCAACTATAGTCACATGAATCTTAGTTTCTTAAATAATTACAAGTTATACAACAACAATATTGTACGCTAAACTTCTCAGAACTACAGAAACTCTTTCAGCTTAATATTTGATAGCAGTTCTAACATTTTTTACAGCAACTATACTGTTCATTTGAGACTTATCAAGTCTGATTATCATACATATTTTGCTTCTCAAGTAAATTTTTAAAAGAAAACATCATACAAAACAGAGATTATGAAAATGCTTTTTTGAATAATGTAGGAGCCTGAAAGTCTGACATCATGTTATGTATAATGGAAAACTTACTGTATGAGCTTCACAGTGTGTGTGTGTGTGTGTGTGTGTGTGTGTGTGTGTGTGTGTGTGTGTGTGTGTGTGTGTGTGTGTGTGTGTGTGTGTCAAAAAAATTAAGGGCTGAGGGTGTCTCAGGGTTTGTCTCATCATTAATTAATCACACTATTCCTCTGCCCTCACACATCCTGCTGTCAGTCAGCCTGCTGCTCCACTCACGGTCCCTCGGTTATATAACCACATGACGCTGGGCTAAATCTGCAGAAACTCTTCTCACCTCAGCTAAAAGCCTCCTGCCACACGTCCAGAAGGATGCTGGACTGTTTAGTTGACCAGAAATAAAAGTGCATTGTGTTTTAGTCCACTGCTGTGCTTGCACTAAACTAGCCTCGCTGTCCTGCCCATCTGAAATGTGCACATCTCACAGGACGAGGTAATTATCAGCTGCCCTTTACATCAAACGCCAATTAGCACATAGCAAACAGCAGAAAGGGGTAATTAAGGTCTCCACCCGTGGTCTAATAATGGCTGTGTAAGGGGCGCATCAACAAGAATCCAGCTTTAGTGATTATAATGGAAGCGATTCGTAGATCAATTTTGATTTCAAATTTCAAACATTGCAGCTTTTTGTACTAAAGCCAAATTTAAAAGATGTGCAGGTGCATAAATCAGCTGTAGTCATAACCCTTACTCGTCATATATATAGATAGTGAAAAAGTTTTGTACTGTTGCCATGCTTTTTGTAATGAATAATCTTAACTTGTTATTTGTTTTTTTTTCTTCTCAAAAGTCACAGTAAAGACTTTCTATTTTCAGTTTTCTATTCACCAAAGAATCCTGACAAAATGTATCAGGGTTTTACATAAAATATTAACCAGCACAACTGTTTTAAACACTGATAATAATACATTTAGCTTTAGCAGCAAATCAGCATAGTAAAATTATTTCTAAAGGATCATGTGACACTGAAGACTGGAGTAATGATGCTGAAAATTTGGTTGTGTCACCACATGTATTTTTAAATTGTAAAAAAGTGTCTTAATGTATTTTTGATATTCTAATTATTTCTAATTTTTCATTTTATTCTAATCTACTATTGAAATTTGTTAATAAAACCTAGTAACATTAAAAGGAGGATAGTCCAGTAAAATATGCCTAATAGTCAAATGAAAATACATGAGGAAACTCAAAGGAAAGTCACATGATCACTGCGTGATTTTCCACTTGGCTCTGAGTTGTCAGCAGGGACAATATCTCAGGTTATTTCCCTTGTAGGCATCTGACTGTAGGTGCAAAGACAGTGAGTGGCTGATTCTCACCCACACAAATAGAATAAGCAGGCAGAATGGCAGTTGAAATGCATGAAAAGGGTGGGGTTTATTGGCTGAACCAATCACAACTGCTTGTAATTACTAGATAATTTCCTACAGATTATATTACTTGGATTTCCTTTTGTTTTCAAGTAATTAGTAAATGTAAATGATGCGGCTCAATGGTGGATTCAGCCGCGGAGAGCCGCCAAGCATCCCAGGAGGAAGACAAGTTTGTGTCCCATATGAGTCAATTATTAGCCAGTTTAATCCCAAGACTCTCACTCACCTCTCTGTGCCTTCACCAGACTGCAGATTGAAGAGCAGTGAGGGGACAATCTTGTCCATGTGCTGAGGGTCCCAGATGTTTGCCTGCAACTCATCGTTTACGGTCTTCCTCACTACTCCCTGTAGACCTTTAATTCCAGCCATTCGGATTCTGAGATGAGGAAGTGTTCAATTAGATGTGAAAAATGTGTGTATAGCATGTTCTCTTTAATGTTCTCTATCTATCTATCTATCTATCTATCAGGGGTGTACCATTACACAAACATGACGGTTTGTTACGTACCTCGGTTTTGACGTCATGGTTTGGTATTGTTTCGGGACAGCAGGGGAAAAAAACTAAAATTTTTATTATAATTTTTTTTGTTTTTATTAAACAGTGGTTTACTGAACAAATTGCTCTTTCTTTAAATAAATTCAATTTTAATTACATTACTATAAGATTTTCATTTATAGTAATTTTAATTATTATTTATTTTTAAATATTATAATTAACACTTAACTTAAACAAAAATTGTATGAAAAAACATATACATCGCACATAATGCCATTTTTAAATTAACTTCTAAATTACAAAATTTCTACATTTTAAGTCGTTTTAATTATATTATTTTACATAGTGCTGGTTTATTTGTTTTGTGAATGATTTTTTTTTTTAATTTTTATTATTTTTTTTTATGTATTTTGAAATATGATTATTTACTCTTTTATTTAAAGAAATGCTCTTCTCTAGACTTGATTTCTCTATAGTACTAACGAGCTGTGGACACGGGACAACTGATGACTTGCGTAAGGTAAATGAAATGTAACGTGACATTTTGTTTACAAGCTGTTTCATTGGTGTCTTTCCACAGCTGAAACACTGATTGAGTGACTACAAGAGGCATGATTTGTTCGTTTATGTTTATTTCACGTTCAAACTAGTGATAAAGAATAAGGCATGATCACGCTCACTCGAACTCCACACTGCCGTTTAAAGTGAGGTGTTTATACAGCGATCTGTCACGCAACATCAAAAAGCGTAAAAAAAGGAATTTATTATTTGAATTTCCTTTAAAAAAAATTGCATAATTTGAAAAATAAGACTACCAAAAAATTTCGGTTCCAATACATTTACACCCCTACTAACTAACTAACTGTCTGTCTTTCTAAACTGACTGCACACTGCCAGATGTGTGCATGTGTGTTTGCTCACTTGGTGCGGATGTCGGGGTCCTCATAGTTGGAATGGCACATCTCACTAAACCGTGACACAAAGAAATCGTAACTGCGATGATACGAGGGGGTGTCCTCCTCGATGTTAGCAAACTTCACAAACTGCAAAATGAGAGCAATTCAATAGAAATAAATTAATTACATACCTAGACAAACTAAAGCCAAATCAGGTTAAAATCCCATTTCCTTGAATAGACTGCAAATGCTGCTCCACCCAGAGTCAGTGAGTGGGTGATTATGAGATGGTATTATCAAAGATTAAATATTTAATGTGATGTTGTTTTGTTCTACATTAACCCCAGTCGACAGCACTGTCACCTCATCATCATTATTAGACAATAAAAGCTTTTCTGACACCTACAATAATAATGAATATCCATATACTGTAGGGGAATAGGCTTCACTTGCACGGAAGTTAATTAAACTAATAACATTAATACATTATTTTAAGATTAGGACAGGTTCATTAGGTAATGCAGATTTGAAGTTAGTTAGAAATGCCATGACACTCATGCATCATATATTCACATATAATTTCACAGATTCAGATATTTGCATGTATATTAATATTTCAATGTACATGAACAACTAATCTATTATATACAGTCTTCCCAAATTTATTTCAGTTTTAAAAATGAACCCAATCTTTTTATCATTTGACAGGTTTATCTTATTTATAGGTTTTCAGCAATTTTAGATCAAAATCACCAAGGTCATGAATAAAAATAAAAATAAAATGCCTTAATATAGAAATGGTAGAGAACTGATAAATGAGACCCTGCCACCTAGATGATTTAATGACTCATTTTAAACTAGTGCCTGCATATCAAATCTGTAATTAATTAATAACTGCATCGCAAACTCTGGACCTACATTTCCTTCCTATTATGCAATTTGGCTTTTGCAGAACCCGATGCACCTTCAGAGAACAGATGTGGGTGCAGTTATGACTAACGCATCTCTTTCCTAGCATTTCCAGGTAAATAAGGTCATTGCGAAACACCACTGAGAAATAAAATCAGTTTAAAAGGGGGTTTTTATATATGACTGATTTCTGCAGCATGCAGGAGCTAAGGTGGTTCTGGATGATACAGAATAAAATAAAACGGGTTAGTCACTCTCAGTTTAAGCATTGCATTTTATGTTTAATGTGGGTGCATGTTCAATGGCCTAGATTACTAATTTTGATCTATAATTGGATTTGATTTTATTTCCATGTCCTGATTGCATTTATATGCACCCTAGTGTGTGTGCTTGTTTGCTGCTCATCTTCAACATTCATCAGCAAATGTTTTATATAAAACAAACCTTCACTGCACATGGGGTCCAAAATACAGAGCATTAAAAGGGCAATATTGCACACTTTTACTAGCAGAATGTGACAACAGAATGTGTATTGATTTAGTTGATGGATTTTTTTCTTACAAAACTAATTTTCATTTTAAGTTTCATTTAAGTTTCTTAACTATCCCATCCTTTTGTGATCATTGGATAAACATTTTATAGAAAATGCACTCATAAAGACTGCAGTCAGGTGCAGTACCCTATGCGTCAGTGAACTACCATACAACAGTGTGTACATACAGAGTTTGTTCCCAGGATTTGCAGGTTGGGTTTGTCTGCCTCCAGGAGTTTCCGCACCATCTTCAGGAAACTCTCCACAAACAGGTTGATACTCTGACAGTGGCAGGCCATTAGCAGCTGGTCAAGGGCTTCCATCGCAATACACACATACCTGAAGAGACAAAACACACACTGAATATGGGCAAGAGGAACAGGAGAAAGAAAAACACGTGCATTACAAATCACAAGATGGGTATTTCAGATCACGCTTGTTATGTATTTCAGTACCCATAACGGTGTCTAGCTACATCACGAGACAGTCTCTCAGACAGGTACGCCCCGATCCGATCCAACTTCTCTGGAGCTGACAGAGCGTAAAAAGTCAGCTTCTCCATGTTGGCCTTTACCAATCCATCCTACAGACACACACACACAAACAGAGAGAGAGAAAGCATCAATATCATTGACACATCACACTTCGAAGAGGGCAAGATGAAGATGTTTCAATCTGTAAAAGTGTGTTATCATTCAAAAGTTTGGGGTTGGTAAGTTTTTTAATGTTTTTCTTTGATGAAAAGAACAGCATTTATTTGAAGACAGAAATCTTTTCTAATATTATAAATAGTTATACTGTTACCTTTGAACAATTTAATGCATCTTTTCTAAATAAAAGTATTTTTTCAATAAACAAAACAAACTTTGAATGGTAGTGTATCATTGTCAAAATTCAATCTAAGCATACAAGGGAATTCAAGTATCAAAATTATAATAAAAGTAAGAAAAAAAATAAATTAATTTTGAGATATGCTAAAGATCACATTTAACAGCATTACTTGTTAGACCTTTACAAATATAAAAAGGGGAAATAAGCATGCATAAATAAACATCCATAATCAATCCATATCAGGGCAGCAACCAATATGGTACCAATATATTGTGCATTCCTGGGAAACATATTTGCAATTTAGACAGAATGTAGATGGAAGGACAGAACACGCTTCCACAAGATGACAAAACTACAGTCTTCACAGAAGAAAACTTATGCATTCTGTATAGTAATGGGAATATTGCTCACAGCTGGTGACCTACAGCACAGTAATGTGTCTTGAAATAAAGACAGTGAAGTTGTTACAAAAGTGTTGCTTTGATAGCTGCAGCACTTTAAAAGGGGTGAATTTAGAAATTAATCTTCTGTAAAAAGTCTAATTTGGAAAGGACAGTCATCTTGCTAAACTCATCTATTCATTTGTTCTTCACCATTTATTCATTTGCATCACTGCTAAAAGATGAAATACTGAAGCTAAAATCATGGTAGATAAACTTTCAAGTACTCACTGACTAGGTAAGTCTTGGATAATTAGTCAACAGTTAAATAATCCAAACTTTAAGGAGACAAATGTAACATACAGATTTAAGGAAACTACTCAGTCCATCTATTTCTATGGACAATGAGTTTTTGTGCTGGAATGAAGAAGAAGGTTATCCATAGGAGTTCTTCTGTAGCTGGATAATCATTATAGTAATGTTCAACCCCTCTGGTTTTAAACCCACACTGAGCACTAATTTACTGGAGCTACTGCAGCGCATCAGGCTCACAGATATGAACTCAAGAAGGCATTTCAGATATCTCAGCTTTCAGGTGGATAGTTTTTGAGAAAATAACATAAAATGGTGTTGAACGCCGCATCCTCGGACACTGCTTAGGTAATTGCCTCTTACACACTAATGCTCTTTCTTTTAAGTGATCTCGAAAAACAAGCATGCCAAGAACATAAATGCAATTGCAAATAAGCGGTTCAAGAGGCAAATGAAGACTGTTTGACTATAAATAGACTCTCTGTGATGGATGGAGTTGAGAGAGAGGGAATGCCATCACCTCTGGGTCTTCAGGGAAGATGTTGTCCACCAGTCTCTTGTAGCGTGGCCTCAGCGCTCCACAACAACCACACACCCCTGCAGAGAGAGAAAAATCAAGAAGAAATGTGGTTTAAGGATTCATTTCTGTAAGCAAAGTGGCATTGATTTTAAGAAGACAGCTGATTTCCGCCCAAAAATGCCATCATTAAAAAGGGTTCTGGGTTGTCATCAACAACCAGAGATCTCAAGACATTTGACCAAAGTGTCATATTCCTCACGAGCCTGGCATCTTTTATACATATAACATTTCTTGAAATGGGAGACGAGCCTTTTCCTAATCTATAATGTTAGTGACCAAGACAATATCTGAAACATTTTTAGCTCATCATAATATTCACTTTTCCAGAAATAGAGGCTATGACCTTGGAAATATTTCTTTAGTGTGACAACAAGAGGATGTCAAGCCATTAGTGGAAATTAGAGGGATGTTCACAAGGCAATGTGTGGGCTTGTGGACAGTCTTTCATGCAGGTCAGAAAATGGTACAAGCTACATCTGTCAAACACAGACGACATTGAGGAAAATCATGCAACATATTACATATCGTGTTGACCAATCGGCTGCCAATATGCAGAGGGAAATCTGTGATCCGATTGGCCTATGCATCTCAGCAGTGTGAACTTCTTGAGGCAAGCATAACTTGTGTTTTCATCCACAGTACTAACTGAAAAACTATAGTTAAAAAACTATGGTAAGATAAATCCCTTTCTGAAGTGAGATCTGGCTCATGTTGAGAACAGAAAGACCTTAATCTCTGTATGACGTCAGCGAGGGGAAAATCTTCCGATCTGTGAATAGTTTTTCTGATCTGTTCCGCTAAAATGGTTGTTAGAGGAAAAAGAGCCAAGGCGCCTCTATTTTTAGCTTCTGTTCCATTTTGACTTCAAAGAGTAGCTTTATCCCCTCTGCTCAACTTGTCTATTGCCTTTAATGTCCCTGTTTATGTTGAACACATTTGTGTTACATCCTCAAACCTTGCCTTCCTTTCGTCTGTGAAACACAAAAGGAAAAGTAGAATATTCAGGCTGCTCTTTTGCATACAGTGAAAGTGACTCATTATTCATTGAAATTAGCTCCCCTATATTATTACTTTAGCATATTCAAAAATTATTTGCAATACAGGACAAAGTCAGTCTTTGCCATTTTTAAAATCTTGAAGCAAACAAGAATATAAAGGGAATGCAATTTTAAAGATAGAGTTTTCTGAAACAAAGCTATTATATGACTTTAGAAGACTTGGAATATAGTGTAATTATACTGTGTACCACGTCTTAAGCTCACCAAGGCAGCATTTATTTGATCAAAAATACAGTAAAACATTCCATATTCAATTTAAAAAAAACTTTTTCTATTTAAATATTAAAATGTTATATATTCCTGTGATGCAAAGCAGAATTTTCAGCATCATTACTCCAGTCTTCAGTGTCACATGATCCTTTAGAAATCATTCTAATATGCTCCTCAAGAAACATTTCTTATTATTATCAATGTTGAAAACTGCTAAATATTTTAACATATCTTTCTATTCTTTGATGAATAGAAAGTTCAAAAGAACACCATTTATTTGAAATAGAATTCATTTGTAAAATTGCTAAATAAATACATTTAAAAAATCTTACTGGCCCCTAACTTTTGAACGATGTGAGACCTCGAAAATCAAATTTCAGTTTGAGATTCCACACACCAAGGGGTGTAGAATTTAATAGGGATGCTAGGTTAGTATGATTGTTTTTTTCCAGCGACTACTAAATTGTCCCTAGCAATAATTTTGATTCAAATAATTAAATCTATGTGTAATTTTGGCTGCATCTGAAATAACATGGACTACTATCCAATGACTACTACATTTTCCCAAGCAACAATTCTGATCAAACAATTAAATGTCCATTGTCCTGCCGTTATGTCAAACCTACACCCTTGGCACAAAACAACTTCATCTAAGGCTACAGAAGACTTATGGAGTACTATGATACTTTTATGGTGATTTGTATTTCTTTTCTGGGGCTTGAAAGCCCCCAGTCCCCATCCAACTTAATTTTATGTAAATAGAGCACCTATGAGATTCTGCTAAACACTTTTGTCAATCATACACATTTGGAAAGACATGAAGGTGAGTAAATGATGACAGAATTTCCATTGATAGCTTAAAACTACTCATTTAGATTTATAGGTTTTATGATAATGCTGCTGCCACGTGAGTGAAGGAGAGCTGCTGCACTGCGCCGTGACTCTGTATCCACATGAACAGACAGAAATGGCACCACACTGACAGCCAGTGCTACCACCCCCTCACAAACAGCTGTGTTTCCTTGTGTCTCTCTCCTACTCATTAAATCTCCATCTAGCAGATAAAGACACAGTGAGGTGGTCTTTAATGCAGAAAACTTTATTTTTGCATCTTTTGTTCTTTATTGTCTAAGGCTGGTTTGATAAAACACATGCAGTGTTATCTGTAACACCAATGAAGCCAATAAAGCACACAAACTTTAACCTTTGTAGTTATAGACACTGGCACACATGCTTGACTAGTCAAGGCTGAGGCTGCTCTGTTTTCACTGAAACTAGATCGTATGGTGATCCACCACAAGACAAGCTCAACTCATCTTAAGCAAACACACCGGCACACACTCTCTACATTTGAGTATAAAAACTACACAGCTGGCTCTTTACATAAAATGAAACCAATACACATGGCTTATGCTTTTGTAGTATATACTATACTTTATATTGCACCTGTTCAGAGTTTATTTTTTTTTCACCAACATCACAATTTGATGCAAAATATATGTGTTTTTGCTGAATTAAAAAAAAAAAGTTAGAAATAAAATAAAATAAAATAAAATCAAGGCTTAACAGGAAGGATGTTTTCTGCTGGCCAGTCATTGACTAAATCACAGAACTGTTTGGGTCAAGATTTTTTATTTTTTTTAAACTGCACATTTATTCAAGGATGAACATGAATTAAATTTTTATAACACTTTTATATTGTTATATTTTCTAGAAAAGGTTTTTTTTTGTGCATTGTTCATCACCAAAAAAAAAAAAATTTTTTAAAGACATTTTCTTTGCAAAATAAACTGAAAAGATGGAAATTATACAGCCAAAAAATTAACTCAATTTATAAACACACTGGAAAAACTATGGCATACAATGCAAAAGAATACATGATTAACTTGTTAGTTTCCTCATCTATTTTAGCCAGCTAGATATCATCACAGAAAACCAAAAATATGTTTTCAAGACATAAAAAAAAAAAAAAAAGAAAGAAAAATGATGCACAAGATCAATGAATATAAGATTTTCAATGTCACCGCAGCAGTGGCCTCAAAGGCCAAATTACATTTCTGAAAATGGTCATCTCCCATTCTGGAAAACGGAGCTGTGTCTAGTAATAATCTAGAAATATTGTCTAATTAGTGTCATCACTTCAGTGTAGTCACTGGTGTTCTTCTCTAGTTGTGTGTGGCTACGTAGAGTTTGTTGATGTCTGGCAGGTTTTTTTCACACTGACAAATGCTGCATTTCACTTACTGCACAGCAGAACACTACACTATACTCTCAGACAGCAGAACGGCTCATATTCTGTGATTTATCAAGCAGTCATTTCTCTGTAGCATACAAGACTATAGTAAGAGTTTAGCCACAGATGGGGAAAGCGTGAACTCTCTGTGTTCTTTTCTTGCACCAGAAATCCCGTGATGTTGACAGAACTGTCACCATCGATTAATCTGTGGTGTCAAAAGGCCAACCAAACTGTGTCACAGGGGCAAAGTTGTGGGCGGAAATCAATACATCCGAACACATTCTCTACAGACTGATACTGAGAGAGAAGAAAATGCTTATTAAAAACAGCCAGACGGAAGGCGATTATTAGAGAGGGAGGGAAGGAAGGAGATGATGCTAATGACGGTCACTCAAACAGCAGGAAGCATCTCCAACTGTTTCCTCCATCAGAAAACAAATCTGCTCCTCTTTCTCATGCCGCATGGCTTCGAGCAAAAGCATACATGCCACCATCCTTTACCCAAATAAACATGCTTTTAAAGCGAAAGACAAATGTATAGATTCAGTGCCTTTAAAAGCATCTAAGTTCAGGGCTAAAAATATATTCTAGGATTATGATCTGTTCAGGCATCAGGTTCAACAACTAATCTTGATTTATAACAATGTCAGGGACTATCAGCATTGCCATATATATGAAATTTGTCAATAACATTCATTATAAACCAGGGTCCAATCTACCAACATTAAGCGTTGAAATTAGCAGTTATAAAGAACCTAAAATAGAAGAAAAAATATTACATTGTAGATAAATAATAAACAAGTCTAAAGAAAAAAAATAACATGAACTGCAGATTTATAATAATTAATAAAGTTACAGTGTTCGGCCTTTGTTTCAAGGCCAATTGTTTAGACTAATAAACTAATCCAAAAAGTGAAAGCTTTAGGACGATCTATGAGTAAGACAGTAAAATATTAATATTATAAGTCCAAGTTGTTAAGTAGCCAAATAGCCTTCACTTTAGCCATAATAACACAGGAACAACTATCAAGATATGAGGGCACATGAGGATTAAACACACAGTTTTTCTATCTTCACCCGCACACTCACAGACTGTCAGTCATCAGCTGTCAGTGCTGCTCACGAGGCATTTTAAGGGCTGAGTCTCAAGGCTGGATACGAGAAGAAACTGTCTGCTTCCTCTCTCAGACACCTGTGTGTAATTCACAAACCAGACACAGCATTCCCAGCTGCAATCAAGCCTTGATTATGTAGAGAAGGTTCCTTGATTACAGAAGAAGAATGTGTTCACTGAGATTACTCAGGGGGTACGTTCCAAAATGCTCACCAGAGCCCTATGACAAAGTGCACTTTAGAAGGTATTCAGCCTGTTAAAATGCCTAAATTCTGGGATTAGGAATCATAAGGGACTGTGTTTGCTAACCACCTTACACCATTGTTGAAAGACACTGAGAATCAGTAGTTTCTACATATTAATTTCACTATTTGTAGTGAAATCTAACTACAAGTACAGAGGTTACATCTGCACAAACAAACACACACACACACACACAATCAGCAATGTGAAAGAGCTCAATGGGTCAACAATAGGAGATGCTTGGTCCTGCCCTTCAGTGATGTTATATAACACACAGCTAGAGGCCACATTCTTCTATTTTACATGCAAGGAGAGAGGGCCGCCTCTCAATAGACATCTCCAGTAAAAACACACACACATCTCTACCTGAAAGCCATCAGATGCCCATCAGAGACAAACACATGATTTCAAAAGGCCTAAGTCCAACAACAATATGAGCAATGATGAAAAATATTTGTATTTCTACAATAATCATTAGATGAGATTAGACTGTCATTGGTGCAGAGTACAATCACAGATCCAACGTAGTGAATAATATTTAAGTGTTATAAAGTGTTATAAAAAATCCATCCCATGTGTTGAGGAGAACAAAATGCTAATTTCCTGGGAAATGGGTGCAAAATATCGGTAGTAATAAAAATGGAACTTAGAATTGATGTGCATTTTAGCGATTGCATCTAGCATATTTTATGCGATTCTGCATCAAATTTGATAAAAATATAATATAATATATTTTATTATATATAATATAATATAATATAATATAATATAATATAATATAATATAATATAATGTTTTAGGAGGGTTCAGGAGAGTTTTAAACCATTTTATGAAATTTTATTTAATTGTCTTTCTGACGTCACACAGATGAGATTATTTTTGTGAAACTGGAAACTTTCTATGCATTTTCTGAAAAGCTGCTTGATGATTGTAGGTGTCAAAATAATCATAATGAAAATGGGTTTAAAACTATGACTGTGTTTTTAGCGCAAAAGCCTTAGTGGGACCCATCAGGGGAAAAAAGCAAAACATTACGAGATTTATAACAAGAAATCTATAAAAGCTATAAAAGCTTTTTTTTTTTATAAAAGAGCAATAGTGACTATCTATGATTGCATTAATCAGTTTCTTGTGACATGATAATTGGTCATCACGAGGTGAATTATGTCCTGATTGATAAACATCCAGTCGTAATGTGATCTGTTAACACCACAATCAGTAACCGCACTGAAGGGTCATCAACACACTCAATGTGCTGTATTTCAATGACCTATCAGCTAATATCTCCTAGACAAACCAGCAGATCAAACAAACACACACTTAAAAAACTTAACAACATAAGAAACCCTGCGATCAAACAAACCTACCATTAAAGCAATCTTCATGACAGCGTTGTTTGGCAGCATTAACTCTTTGGTTTATCAGGACTTACTGAATGTACTAAGCAGAAGTCATGCCCGAGTGCTCAAGGAATGCAGTCTTGGGAAGATTCTCGGTTTCCCTTTATTACGCCACAAACCTCTGCAGAACACCACACACACACCACACACAAGCTCAGCGCAATTTACCATACATTGTTCTTGATGTCAGTGAAGTGCTTCTCTCTTTCTCAATTTGTTCCTGCAGCGTTCTTAGATGCAGCGCGTATGGCAGAGAGATTTTTTGGAAGACACTGAGCCTACACGCTCACACAAATGCAGGTCTGCTGCTCTGACGGGCTGAAAGTGATGCGATACACAACAGGAGCGATCGCACATGCTAGAGGACAGTGAGGGGGGGAAGCTATGCTGCTGGGATGACCTTGGCTTTTGCACCAGCAGGTCTCAAAAGAATAACGCTCGTTTTGCACGCACGAGTGTACACTTCTGTTCGCCAATCACACTCAAGAGGGAGGGGCTAGAGAGAGAGAGGATGAGGGAGTGGGATGTGCTCATTCATTCTCATATCTCAGAACAGAAGCTCCTCCCGCTTTCTTAGATTTCTCAAAACATCTCTCTCTTTCTCTGGTTGTGTTCGGAATCAAATACTAGTGTAGTGCTTATACAATGTATAACTGCAGGTTTTTACTACAGGAAACTTGGGAAAAATTTAAATATAAAATATGCAATTTTTTTTAAGAAAATCACTACAATGTCTTGAAAGTAAAAAGCAGTCTGTCTTGTCTAGTCAGTAGTTGTCATATTTTTTGTCATAAAAAAAAAAAAAATAGTTGTTTATGTTTTAGAAAGGAGTAACCAAGCTCACCAGGTCTGCATTTATATGATCAAATCTACAGTAAAACAGTTATATTGTAAAATATTATTACAATATATTACAATAAAGGTTATCTTTTTGAAAATATTTTCAAATGTAATTTATTTCTGTGATGCAAAGCTGAATTTTCAGCATCATTACTCCAGTCTTCATTGTCACATGATCCTTCAGAAATCCTTCTAATGATGACGATTTGTTTCTCAAGAACCATTTCTTATTAGTATCGACATTGAAAAAGTGATTAATTAATTTACATAAATCAAAAATTGTTTGAAATATTCAAAAACCCACTGGCGTTTATGAGAGCACATATAAATGTAAGAGAAAATGGTTATGCTTAAAACACCTTTTGAAGCTAATTCTGCCATTTTCAAAAATGCAAGCTGGCGTGGTCAAAAAATAATAGCCAAAAAAATTGTTTTTCCATCAGTTCCTCATCTGAAAACTCTTGATTCAGAGAGGAATTAAATTCCTACATGGACCCTGGAGTTTGTCTAAAGGCAGTAGTTAATTCAGCCAGGAATTTTTCAGGAAACATTAGAGAAAAACACTGTCATTTCCCAATCAGATGGCAATTATATCCCCCTGAGAAATAATTACCGCCAAAATAGGGCTTTAGAGCAGTATGTTAGTATGCAACTCCAAGCATAGCTTTTGTCTCTCTCTCTCTCTCTCTCTCTCTCAGACAGCATGGTTTTCCTCCTGCAATCCATCATTTCCTCCTACACTCTCTCTCAGATATATATGTGTGCTGTGGAAAACATTCGACACACAGACAGCACAGCTATCACACATGCTTAAAAATCCTGCTGGAAGTGGCACTGCACACTGCAAGAGATATGCAATACCACAATAAACAATGACAGACATCATGTTATGATATCTCCAAACTTTTTTTTGTTAAATAAAGCTAAAATAAAATAATAATTTATAATTATAAAATAATAATTAATAATAAAAAACTTGCCCTGTCAAGTAAATGAAATATTTGAAGTACTTATATATAACTAATTCAAAATACTAAAATATTATTATTATGGTTATTATTATCAATAATAATAATAATTCTTATCAATAAATACTCTAGTAGTACATAAGTAACACTAAAAGTCAAAAATGAAACTGAAGATTCAGTCCATGGTAAAAAAAATAAAAATAAAAATAGCATCTATGTTTTTTTGAATGTCAAAGCAAATCTGACATTTTGGCAAATGTCAAATACAATACAAAAAAGAGAAAATACTCTGTTGACACCAGTTGACACCAGATTTTTGATCAAAAATATGACATTAACCTGTCAGAATGGTCAGATCTTGAAAAGATATAAATCCACTAACAGCCGAGTGACATTTTACACAGGAATTTGGCTCGGCTAATTAGCAACTAAACATGCTTAATTAAAAACATCCAGACGCGCAGATGCCAAGTGTCAGTCACAGATGGGGTTTCCATGACGACACAATAGATGCATCTGTCATGATTTCAGCATACAGGTACCTCTGCAATGTCATCATTTGAGAGGAATTTGTTTAGAGGTACTTTTAACTTGAGGCTTGTAAAAAATTAATTTAGCAGCCACCTCAGAAACAAACAACTGCAAATAGCAACCACCCACAACAACATTCTTTCATCATGGCATCAGTTTTGCATTGGCAGACGACACTTTTAAATTTTGCACTTGTCTTCTCACCCAAAACCATACAAATATTTACCTCAAAAGATTTAAATAAAAAAAGATGTAAATTCTTAACTAAAGCATATACTTAAAAACTGTGCAATTACATCATACTAGAGTTGCATCATGAGCACAATACCATTCAACTGAGAGAATCTGATTCTATGAGAAGAATACATCAGTATCCTGGCAGAGACAGGACCTCTTACCACGACTCGGGCGGTGATGCCAGCAGGGTACGACAGTCCAGTGCCAACCTCCGAGTGGCAACAGGTTCAGGGACAGCCATGGCCATAAGAATACCAGCTCCAACACTCACAAACAACTCTTAAAGTCACCAAAAATATCCTCCTTTGGTTATCTAAATAACCCATGGATGAAAGTAATCTCATTTAAAAGCAGCCTGCTCTCTTGCAACTCACATAATCCTATAATGTGCTAAAAACAAAAAATGCAGACAGCAAATTAGCAAATGGATCCACTGCTGAGCATTCACCTCACAATTACAAAAATTCTCTGAAAAACCTTAGCCTATCAAACACTACAGGAACTGCAAAAATAATATTATTTAATCCTTCAAAATTTGCTTAAAAAATTTAAAGCAAGCAAACAATGTCTCCTGTAAAGTGCCTGGTTCTTGATGTCTACTCAGGTTTGAAGGTCTCTTTTTTTTAAAGTTAATCACAGGGGTCTTTTGCAAGCTGTTCAGTTCATGGCATCACCTTCAGCTCTGAGCAGATTCCTGTGCCCTTGCCACTGACAGCGTTCCTCGGTCAGCCAAAAAACTACCCCCACACAACTCTTTCTTCTCTGGAGTTTACTGGGGACAATGACGGAGGAGGAATAGTGGAAACTCATTGTGCCAGTGAGATGTTTAGTAATATGAGAGAGAGCAAAATGCCAACCAGCCAAATCCAAGAGCTGTCCTTGCAAACAGGACTATAAGTAGGCCCAAAAGGACCATCTATGCCCACAGGAATCCAGCCCACACACACACAAAAAAAAAAGAAAACTCCACCAAATCCTGCAGAATTGAAGGGAATAAACTGTCACTTACAAATGCTTTCAGCTACAATTAATAGCACAGCACTCAAAATTTGCATGGAAAGAAAAATGATGTTTGCAGATTGCATTCAGGCCTAACTATAAGAAACAGAATCTTAAAGATGCAATGTGACTGAAGTAGCAGCAGCTCTTTTCTTGTGTATTGTGATGTTTATTAAAAAGAAAAGAATAAAGCAGGGAATTGGTTCTATCCATCGGTTGTTGATTGAAGGCAAATCTGAATGCGAGCTTACTGTATGAAAGGGACAGTGTTCAGATGAAGTGGAAAGGTTCACATAAAGGCACATTAGCGAAATTTTGTGAGGAAAAAAAAAAGGCCATTGTCTGTAAAGACATGTATAAAGCACAGCTCACCAACTAGTCACTTTCAAACCAAGCAGCTTTCTGTTGGTCAGCGTAACAAGTTTGCGTGATTAATGCCTCATTCATAATCCCCCATTGCACAGACTCCTACTGAAATAACTGGATTCTATCCTGCAAAATTTCACAGAGCAACAGTAAATGCTACTAGTCAAGTCAAGTCAAGTCAAGTCAAGTCTGCTTTATTGTCAATTCTTCCACAATGTACAGTACATACATACAGAGAATCGAAATTGAGTTACCCTCAGACCCCCCGGTGCATACAGATAAACACTAACAGTAGAGCCTAAAAATCTAGATCAAATATAAAATATAAGAGAAAAACTATACAATAAGGAAATGTAAAAAAGACATAAATAGAAAAAATAAAAATAAAACATAAGGTTAAATAAAAGCAGTGCAAGGCACATGGCAGATAGAGTGCAAACAGGGAACAAACAGTGCAGATAAAAAAAGATTTTTAGTGCATAAAAAAAATAGCTTATTCAGTCTGATTAAAAGTGACAAAGGGGCTCAAGAGCAGTTATTTTATTAAACTGACTGATGAGGTGGTAGAATGACGTCAGTTCTATGGTGAATGAGGTAGTGAGCAGGCCAATGCTGGACAAAGTGACTGGTGCATGACATCGTATGTTAGAGGGAGGGGGTGTGTAAGGACCTGGGGATGTTGGACCTTGGGGGGGGGGGGGGGGGGTGGGGGGTTCATAGTTCAGTGGTGCCTGAGGGCACAAGGGGGGACGGGGGGGCAAGTTCGGGAGCGAGTTCAGCTTCCTGACAGCCTGATGGATGAAGCTGTCCTTCAGTCTGCTGGTCCTGGCCTGGAGACTCCGCAGTCTCCTCCCTGATGGCAGCAGACTGAAGAAGCTGTGTGACGGGTGAGTGGGATCACCTGCAATGCAGAGGGCTTTGCGAGTGAGACGGGTTCCATAAATGTCCTGAAGGGAGGGGAGAGAAACACCAATGATCTTCTCAGTGCTCTCACTATGCGTTGCAGAGTCTTTCCGGCAGGACGCATTGCAGGCGCCATACCCACACAGTGATGCAGCTCGTCAGAATGCTCTCGATGGTGCCTCTGTAGAAGGTGTACATGATGGGGGGTGGGGCTCTGGCTGTCCTCAGTTTGCGGAGGAAGTAGAGACGCTGCTTTGATTTCTTGGCCAGTGCTGCAGTGTTGTCGGTCCAGGAGAGGTCCTCTGTGATGTGCACACCCAGGGAACTTGGTGCTGCTCACTCTCTCCACAGTCGCACCGTTGATGGTCAGAGGAACATGGCTGAATGTGCGCTCTCCTGAAGTCAACAACAATCTCCTTCGTCTTCTCCACGTTCAGAGAGAGAGATTGTTTGTCACTGCGACCACCCGGCCAGGGCGGCTCACCTCGCTCCTGTAGTTTGGTCTCATCTCTGTTGCTAATGAGACCCACCACAGTCATCCGCAAACTTAATAAAGAGGTTGGAGTTGTGTGACGGTGTGCAGTAGTCGTGTGTCAGCAGAGTGAAGAGGAGGGGGCTCAGCACACATCCTTGGTGGGCCCCAGTGTTCAGTGTGATGGTGCTGGATGTGTTGCTGCCGACACGTACTGCCTGAGGTCTTCCAGTCAGAAAGTCCAACAGCCAGTTGCACAGCGAAGTGTTGAGCCCCAGCTCGACCAGTTTGTGAATGAGCTGTTGAGGGATGGATTGTGTTGAATGCTGAACTGAAGTCTATGAACAGCATTCTGACGTATGAGTCTTTTTTCTCTAGATGTGTGAGTGCTGAGTGGAGGGTAGTTGAGATGGCATCATCGGTCGACCGGTTGGACCGATTATGCAAACTGGAATGGGTCAAGGGAGGGGGGGGAGGGCAGACTTGATGTGGTGCATGACTTAGCCGTTCGAAGCACTTTTATGAGGATGGGAGTAAGTGCAACAGGACGGTAGTCATTGAAGCAGGATGGAGATGGCTCTTCGGGACTGGAATGATGGTGGTAGCTTTGAAGCATGTGGGGAACAACAGACTGACTAAGTGAGATGTTGAAAATGTCTGTGAAGACATCATTGAGTTCTGCTGCACAGTCTCTCAGTACACGCCCAGGAATGTTGTCAGGACCCGGAGCTTTGCATGCATTGATCCTGCTGAAGGATCTCCTCACGCTGTCTGGGGTCAGCGTCATCATCTGGTCACTGGGAGGAGGTGGAGTCTTCTGTGCAGTGGTGCTGTTTTGTGCCTCAAAGCGAGCGAAGAAGGTGTTCAGCTCGTTCAGCAGAGAGATGTTGCTGTCACAGGTCCGCTGTGGGGGCTTGTAGTCCGTAATGGTCTGTATCCCCTGCCACAGGCTCCGAGTGTCCTCTGCTGTCGCTGAATTGATGGGCTATCCTCCTGGAGTACTGTCTCTTAGCCTCTCTGATGCCGCGGGATAGGTTGGCCCTGGCTGTTCTCAGGCCCCCCCTCGTCTCCAGCTCTGAAGGCAGCGTTCCGCGTCTCCAGGAGTTTGTAGACCTCCCCTGTCATCCACGGCTTCTGGGTTGGCCCGGACAGGGATGGTCTTTGTGACTGGTTACATCCTCAATACACTTGGTGATGTAGGCAGTGACAGTCTCCGAGTACTCCTGGAGGTCAGTGGAGTCATTGTAAGTGGCAGCCTGCTTAAACATGTTCCAGTCAGTTGTATCAAAGCAGTCTTGAAGAGCCTCTGACGATCCTTCTGGCCACACTTGAATCTGTTTCTGAACTGGTTTTGGCGACTTTAACGAGCGGTCTGTGTGCAGGCATTAGCATGACAATGATGTGGTCTGAGGCACCAAGGTGGGGGAGGGGGAGGGCTTTGTAAGCTCCTCTCTGTGTGGTGTAAAACAAAGTCTAAAATGTTTATTACCTCTTGTTGGAAAGTTAATGTGTTGGTGTATTTTTGGGAAACACACTCTTTAAGTCAGCATGGTTGAAATCCCCAGCTATGATGAGAAAAGCATCGGGGTGTGCTGTCTGATGCTCACTGATGTGCTGGTGCAGTTCATTTAGTGCATCGTTCCTGTTGCTGTTGTTCGGGGGGAATGTAAACCGAAACGAGCAGTATGGCAGTATATTCCCTCGGCAGATAGAACGGACGGCACTTAATAATCATAAACTCCACCAGTGGTGAGCAGTGTTTGCAGATCACAACAGCATCGCAGCACCACGCGTCATTGATGTAAAACACAAAGCCCGCCGCTGTGGGTTTTTCCTCCGCGACGAGAGCTCTGTCCGCTCGATAGCACGTCAGCTGGTCGAGCTGAATGGCGCAGTCCGGAACACTGTCGCTGAGCCATGTTTCCGTGAATACAAACACACAACAGTCTCTTACAGTCCTCTGAGTTGAACGTAGTAATCCGGATGTAGTCCAGTTTATTGTCCAAAGAGCGTACGTTAGCCAGTACGATGGTGGGGATAGATGGCTTGTGTGGGTTAGCCGTTAGCCTAGCCCGGATACCGTTCCGCGTCTCCAGGACACTGCTTCCTCTCACGCCGCTTGTGGCGCCTCCGCTGTGGGCGAGATGCAGTAGTGGGGGTCGGTAATGATGTAGGCCTCCGGTAGCAGTACGAGAGATCTCGCAGCAGTTTCCGCGTGCGCGGAGTTAACTCTAAAAAAATGCGGCTCTGCCGACATCCAGCAGAAACTGACGATTGTATGCGCGCTTAAAGACAGATAGACGCGATGACGACATACAAAAACACTGCGACTCACAAGACAAAAAACACGAAAACACCATTCTGTCGGGACAGAGAGAAGCCGCTGCGTGTGGACGCGCCGCCATCTTGGTAATTCTACTACACATAAACCAATACATGTCACCAGAAAGTCTGCCATTTTACCAGAAGACTGATTAATAAATGATTCATTGTAAATAATGCTAAATGATTAAATGCAAGTTAAATTGAAAAACATTATAAGGTCAAAAAAGAAAAAAAGGCATCCATATGTATTGATAAATTGTTCATAGTAAGACCATAAAGAAACATTAGATTAGAAAACTGATGCATTTTCCATTTCATGCTGACTTTAAAAGATCTGCTAAAATTTTTAAGTTGTGGGTGTTTATGCATTGACAATTTAAAGTTGTGTTGTCTGGGGAAACTGGCTATAAAATGCTTCCATCAGACACACTAGTGTGGACAGTTAAAAACACAATCACTTTTGTATAACCTACTCTGCATGCAACCAGCTATTTAAAAGTTTTTCATGCAACTCTCGTATAAAAGCCAAACATTTTATACCTGCAAACCTTCTAAAACAGCACAGACAAAACTGGACGAGTATTCAAACCCAAATCACTTTAATTTCTGTTTACTATTGTAACCGGTTTCGAATATAAATAATGTAGTTACTAGTTTACCATGGTAATTTTTGCAGCGATTCATTACACGTTGTTCGATTAAAAATTATAGCATACAAATGCATGTATGTACTTCACATGAATTGGACCCTGAATAATGTAGAATCATTGAAGCTCATACCTGTCATGATGACTTTTTACGCCAGATGTCAGGCTTGCACTCAAGCGGTTACTACGGGCGCGCACCGGCGTCCAGCGCTCCAAAACCGGACTTCACGCCAAACTAGGACGCTCTTTTCCGCTCACTCGAAGTAGGAAAGCCGCAGGATGGAGTGGGGCCTACCGCTGGGAACACATAGGTGAGATTCAAAAACAGATCCCGCTGCACTTGCACTGCTTACTGCTTACATTTACAAGCACAATGTTTCCGTTTTTGTGAGTTTCATGATATCAGATAGGTTTGTGAAAAAAAATATTGTTTTTCTTTATCTTTCAAGTAAGTGAGTACGTTAGCCCCAGAGTGCGCACTCTGGAGTACTTGAGTCAGTTGGGTTACTATGAGCGATTCCTAAGAAAAATGTAAACATTTTAGTAAATAATCACGCTTAACGGCGTTTTTTCTTTTCATTTATTTTATAAACTAATTTATTAATATACAAATAATCTAAAGCACCTCTTAATGAATTAACGTTAACGGTCTAGACAGGGTGTGTAATTTTAATTTCCTCACCGCTTTTTTTCAGCTGCATAGTATGGTAAATGGTGTTCTCACGCTCCGTCAGCGAGCCAAAATAAACATGATAACGGACTCGTGTTCACTCGCTGCTGCTTCTGTGAATAACGGTCTTTCCAAACACATTGATTCAGACTCACACTTCCTCTGAGATCCTGCTGCACTGTTACAGGACAACTGCAGGGAGGAACTCGACATTTCCAGATGAATTCATCAAGCATTTTGTGTCGGTATGTCATTTTAATAATAATAATAATAATAATAATGTGAATTAATATTAATAGATGATCACCTGAGATTAATTAATAATGCATTTAGTGTCAGCAAATATTTTTAAATAATAATAATAATGATGATGATGATGATGATGATGATGATAATTATTATTATTTTGATAGAGGAAAACTTAACTAGATTAATTCATCATGCATTAAAAAAAAAAAAAACATGGTTACACCTTTACTTTAATTTCTCAGTTAATATCAGTGGTATGATATATTTTAGATGCAGCCGAAAATTACAACACAAAGGTTACATGCACATATATTTAATTGTTTGAACAGAATTATTTGTAGGGGACAATTTAAAAGCAAGCCGATGGATATGTCTCTAGCATCAATACTAAATTCTACTTTGTTTTTAAATGTTTTTAAATATTAGTTGTTGTTTTATTGTCATCAGACTTCTCTGCTCTTTAGTTTCCTGGAATCAACGGGCAAAGAATTTTATATTCCACCGAAGCTAGATGAAGACATTATGCTGATAAAGACACTCTCTTAATTGATGCCAGGCAGTTATGTCAAGTCAAGTCACCTTTATTTATATAGCGCTTTAAACAAAACAGATTGTGTCAAAGCAAACTGAACAACATTAATTAGGAAAACAGTGTGTCAATAATGCAAAATGACAGTTAAAGGCAGTTCATCATTGAATTCAGTGATGTCATCATCCAGCTCAGTTCAGTTTAAAATAGTATCTTTGCAATCATTTGCAATCAAGTCAAACGATATCACTGTAAATGTAAGTGTCCCCAACTAAGCAAGCCAGAGGCAACAGCGACAAGGAACCAAAACTCCATCGGTGACAGAATGGAGAAAAAACCTTGGGAGAAACCAGCGGTTCAATTCCAGGCTGCAGCAAAGTCAGATTGTGCAGAGGACTCAACTGGTTCCTGTGGTCTTGTCCCGTTGGTCGTCTGAGACGAGGTCTTTTATGGGGGATCTGTATCTGTATCTTTCAGGGCTATAGAGGTCCTTTCTAGGTGCTGATCCATCATCTGGTCTGGATACAGACTGGATCTGGTGGCTACGGTGACCTCGGAATAAGAGAGAAACAGACTAATATTAGCGTAGATGTTATGTGAGCAGTGATGCATTGTAAAAGCACAGCTGATACAACAACATGATGGCAGCATGTTGTATCTGGGCTTGACTATAGAAAGTGTGTGCGAGTGATGCAGATACATCCTCAGTCTATTTTCCTTAATCAATAGATTTGATTCTAAATTAAATCAATAATCATTTATATATTGATTTAGTTTCAGTTGTGTGATAATTGTAAATGCTTCAGTTTGAAGTTTGAAGTCAATTGAAGTTAACTAAAATAAATATAATATACAAATTCACCTAAACTGGCTTACATCATGTTTCTAAATAATTTTCTGGCATTGTTACACTGGCCAGGAGCTCTATTCTTTTCAGATGTTTTTAGCAGAGCTAATGCTCTCCTTCACCTTAAGTTACCCTCACCCAGTTTAACCTCTCTGCTACTTGAGAATATATTATGTTCTTTCTACTGTATATTCCCATCTATAGCATACCAGTCAACTGTTCACGAATCATGAACTCAGTTCATATACTTTAAGATGTATCATGCTATTCCACCATGATATAATGCTTACCATGTTTTAGCAAACAAGGTAAAAATCAGTGAAAAACACATCCCTTTCCTGTTTACATAAGAGATCTTCTCAGTTTACACTTCATGGCAGGGAAAGATGGAATTGATCTACTACTCTTTAATAGTTCATCACTTATGATGCTTCTTTTAAAAAGTCACGACTGCATAAAATGGATCCCGCTTCCATAAATGAAGCTGTTTTCAATCGATTAAAAATTTATTAGCAAAGATAAGGTGCATTGCTAGCCTACATTTTGCATAATTCATTTGGCAAGTTTGCCAAAACTCTTGTGGTTTGCCCTCCTTGTGCACAAGAAAAGTAACTTCTAAGTTTAACACACATGGCTCCGGCCAGGATCAGAAATAGCAGTTTTGAAGCCTTAGCTGAGTGCCTGGCTGCACGTAGGGCTCAGGATAGATCTGCTGCTGTTTAAAGAGGACTGGATTGAATCATGTGTGTATTAACTGATTAGTGAGCTCTGGGAATCCCATTAGAGTCAGGCTACCATTGCCAATGCTGATAAAGTCCCTCTAGAGCCCACCATAGGCCACAGTCCATGGCAAAATCTCATCCTCTCAATAATGAAGCTCCCATGAAAAGCACTCATCTTTTTTTATTTTTCATTTTCACTAATGTGATGCAGTATTTTCATAGAAATGACTGTGGCTTTGTTTAACTGCATTAACTCTGACAGTAGAAAGCCTACATGTTATCTCATCCATGGTGACCATATGTGTTCAAAACGTCCAGCCATATTACTCTGTCTAGTGTTTCCTCGTTTTCCTTATGCAAAGCTTCACTTGTGGCACTTGCTTAGGCAAGCATTTCATATACTTAGGTTTTGTGTTTAATGAGGTCCCTAACCCAAATGTTTCACTTATTTTTCTAAGCAATCAGACCACTTTTTGCTTAGTGGATGAATCATCAGATCCCCACTAGCCAAAGTCTAGAAATGCCTTTACAGCAACCACCAACAAAACCCCTAACATTATGGCAAGATTAGTGCAGGAAGTACGACTCACATATACTCATGTACATATCAAATTATGATTGAGAATGTGCGCTCATTTACGAAAGATTCAGAACTATGAAAAACTTCTTCAAAAGAGTACAGTACACTATCAAATTGTTATTTTGGATATTCACCATGATAATATCATGCTATTCAATGCATCTCAGTAAACATGTCTATATACTGTAAGTATGTCTATACACCTTTAAATAAATTATATTTTATTTATATATTGATATATATTATGATGTATCATGCAATCAAATAACAACAATACTGTATCATGGTATGACAACTTATTAACCCTCTAACTCTAGCACTTCACTTCTTTTTCTTAAAAAAAAAAAAACTAACAGTAGCTTCTCTAATCTTTTTGTATTCTACAGTATATGTTTTCTTTTTATTTATTATATAATAAAAAAAAAACCTTGCTACGTGTACTGCGTTAAGCTAACTGAGACTAGTTATAGCACTTGCAGATCATTGCTCTTTTGTTGATTTTGATTGCTTCCATTGTCCTCATTTGTAAGATGTTTGGATAAAAGCATCTGCTAAATGACTAAAGATAAATGTAAATTTGTCTGACTGTATTATTTGGCATTTTTCTGATTTTATCTTGTGAGATCCCAAGACTTGCCCCTCATCAGGTCACTGTCTAAGGTCTTGTGCACAATTAGTCAATTCTATCACAAGTACTTTATCCAGCTTATAGCCAACCTTACCTGATCCTACTGACCTGCCTAGCTCAGTTCAGCCAATCAGATACTTTCTTTTAGTATTGATTACTCCTCTACCCAGCCTCTATATTTAATCTCTCTATTCTTTTAAACATAAATGCAGTGTCTACATGGAATTCCATCCTTTCTGCACTTATTTTGTATTCTTTGCATCCAAATTCATTACTAATTTACATTGTTTACCTCTTATAAACAACAACATATCATATTCCATGAGAGAAGCTATTGACAGCAATCTCCCAGAAGTTTTGATAAGGTACTGACCTCTGACCCTGGAAGGCTCTTGTTAGCTCAGGTCTTCTCTAGTGAGCATCGTGTGACGTCAGTGATAGATGCTTTGAGTAGCCAGGGCATGAGTGCTGAGTAAGTAATCCTATTTGCGCAACCTGAGCTTCCTTCTCGCTTTCGGCATGGCAATCTCTTTGATCACTTCTCAACTCAATGCATCAGAAAATGTGTTCTTCTCTCTCTCTTCATCGCCAAGTTGGAATATAGATTGTGTAGGTATTTTGCCCTTGACTTTTCTTTTGCTGCATTCTGTGAAGATGCATAACAACAATATGTAGGATGAAGAGAATCAAAGGAAAGACTCTTTGATGGAGCTTTTCTCAAAGAGCAGCAAAATGTAACAAAAGAAGCCTAGGGAAGTTATTATCTAACAGGTAAGCAAAATCATTTTTTATTTCCATCCTGTAACATGATGATGTATAAACCTCTTTGTATATTTACAAAAAGAGAGATTTTTACAATATCCTCCTGATATGTAATTTATAATATTTTTCCAACCAATTCTTTTATTAGTGTAAAATAATATTCTTGACCAAATTACTGTATTTTATATAAGCATTTTGCTTTTGTTTATCCAAATCTATTTTCTAGTTTTAGAAACAAGTTAGCAAAATACACTTACTATGATATTCAGCTTTATGAAATCTGTAAACTGATCTATGCTTTCTGAGGAATAGCTGGTTTAAGTTGGGATTACAGGTTGTGGGGTGGGATGGGTTGTGTATGTCGAGATGAAGCCACACAGAAAGGGATTGTTTACAGCAGATAACACTATGTAGCTCAGTGCTTAATCTGGCACTGTCTTTTAAAGCACATGGTGACATCACAGGTCCAGTTTAACAGTCTGATGTGTCAACAATGGGATAAAATGTCGTAACTTAACTAATACAATAAGCAACAAAAAAAAAATCTAATTCAAAAGTTTTTTACTTTTCATTTCAGAAGCAGAACGGAGTGCTTTCAGCTTCCTAGAAAATACATATGATGTGCTGTAATTCCCTTTTTGTCTCTTTTCAGACATGGATGAGCCTTAATGGGCCACCTAAACTCTGAAGGGAGATTCAGCGAGTCCTTAACTCATGGGTAATGGTGGTGAGATAAACCTGTATATGCCATGGTAACATTCAGCGACACGACTGGCATCCACATGATGCCTCCACCCTCTTGTATACCCACTCCACAGTCACCAGGCTTGCGGCGCAAACAACTGCTGTGGCAAAACGCTGTGAAAACACATCATCAACCAACGGGGGCTGAGACAGCAGTTTGGCGTTGAGCCAGCCCGGAAAATTCATGTCACTGATGCCTATATCGAGGAAATCAACCGACAGATACGCTGCAAAGCATCACGGGGTATAACTAAATGGCGTTCCTCGGTTGCCAGAATTCATCCATCCTTTTTCGAGGAACGTAGCTGTTCATCCAGTACTCAAACTAGAACATCTCGGGACTATGTCAGTGATGCTGACTTTTTTTGTGCACTGGGGCCACATTATCCACGGGGTATATGTGCCAACATTGAGACACATCTTTAAATCCAAAGACCTTGAGAAACTCTACCAGCGCCATTCCTCACATACTAGAAGAACCTCATTAGTTGTCACAAACATTATTGATGCAGCTGCCAAACTGCACCTTCTTTTGCTCTACCTGGCCTTGGTGCCGGACGGTTCAGACATACTGCTAGGCTGGTTTACGGGGTTTTTCATGGCTTGTGCAATTGCCCTGTGTATTTTGGTACTCACCTGTAAACGCTCACACTCCCCAAGATGGTTGCATTACGCTGGTATGGCTAGCTGGCTGTCACAGACTACTCAAGTGCTGAGTGGGCTGGCATACGGGTTGGAAAGAGACCAGTCCCCTGGTATGTCCTTTTCACCCTGTTTGCCACATACACCCTATTGACATTGCCACTGCTCTGGGCTATTGAAGCTGGCACACTCACCTCAAATACTTCACCTCACTACAGAGACAATACGTCACATCAGCGAAGTGGGACTGCTAAAGAAAGGTAGAGATGCATGGATGACAGATATATGGATGGATCAATGACCAATTATATGGTGATAGATGTATGAGTTCCTTGGCTTATCAAGCAATTCATCTGTCAGTCTAGTTCTCTCAGTCACATCCATTTCCTTTTCCTTTCTTTTGTAAGAGTTTGATTCTCAATTGCCCTATTGGTTTTTCTTTAGATTCTCCCCAAGGCTTTACTATACACAAGCATGAATGTGGCAGGCCTGTTCATTCATTACCTGACTGACCGGGTCCCAAAGACAAGCCTTTCTTGAGACACGCCGCTGCACTGAAGGCCGCATGAAATTAGAGACAGAAAACCAGAGACAGGTAAAAGGATTTGAAGTCTATATGCTGTGCTGAGATTCCAGTATCCTTTGTCCATTAACAAATTAGTGTTAATATGAACGATTGAAAGAAAACCTACTGTATCTCGTATGTATAAACTTGCTGTAATGAAAATACCTGAGGTAAGCTTTTATGTCCTTCTCAGGAGCGTTTGGTGCTGTCGATCCTGCCCCACTTTGTTGCCTTGGAGATGATTGCCGATATGTCTTCTATGGATGATGATCTTGATCCACAGCATTTTCACAAAATATATATTGTGGCGGGGTGAAGAAGGACACGACGAGTAGGTACAGGTGAGTTCCCCGAAGGGTGGATTTTATTGATAAATAAGGTGGTGAGAAGAGGTGGTCCGGTGTGTGGTGCTCAGCTTCCTCTGTGCTCTGGTGTGCGGTGGCAGGGTGGGTCCGTTGTGCTCTCCCGTGTATGGTGGGGCTGGCGGTCACACGCTGCTCTCTGCAAGCAAGACAGATCAGTAGGATTAGCTGGCTCTGCTGGAGACATCGCTCACCTCTCTGTTCGTTTGCTCTGCTTAAGTATGCAGTCCTTGATGATCCGCAGGTGTGGCCGCTCAGCCCGTGACGAGCAGGAGCAGGTGTGACTGCTCGGTTTCCAGGGTGACGCTGATGAGAGCTCGGGACACGTGTCACACTATCCATCAGTATAAAGATGTCAGGTATCTCATAACTTCGAAAAAGTAATGTTTCAGTATTTTATAGGTGAGAACATTTGGTTTTCAAAAGCAAAGCTGTAATGCCACTGGAAATGTACAATATGCAGTTTGGAACTCATGGCAATATGCAATTCATGACTGATTGGTTTATATCAGAAAAAGTGTTAAAAATCGTAAGCCTTTACACTGAATATTGTTAGCAGTTTCAATTGTAATGAAAAATAATACTCATTTCTTACTGTTATTTCTCATCATTTCTACACTCATTATCTTTCCTTCCCAGTATCCTCTTTGCTGATATAAAGGGCTTCACACTTTTATCCATGAACATGTCTGCTCAGGAGTTAGTGCGCTTACTCAATGAGCTCTATGGACGTTTTGACCGGCTAGCCGACGTAAGCTTTCAATTTATATCATTTTTTTTAAGTTAGTGCTTCCAATAGAGCTTGATCAATTAAGACCATTGACAAACACCACAATACATTATAAAACTCACCTAAGACTTGTTTAGCTGATGATTCCAATGTTTGTGTTTTTAGGAATATGACTGCTTGAGAATAAAAATCTTAGGGGACTGTTACTACTGTGTATATGGGGTACCAGAGCCTCAGCGAGCACAACAACAAATATTGCTTTAGAAGAGTGCATGTCATGAACAACTGGAGTGCTAGATAAACTGAACTTCATTTTGGTTGCCTAATTCTTGAAAACTGAATTAATGGTTACACACATATTTTTGTACTTAAACTAAGATTAGTTTACTATATTCCTTAACTTATTTGTACAGTAAGTCATCAAGAATCTTTATCTGTATATCTTTAGATCTATAAAGAAACAACTGAACATTGACATGGATATGCGAATTGGGATCCACTCTGGCTCTGTTCTTTGTGGGGTTCTGGGTCTACAAAAATGGCAGTTTGATGTGTGGTCTTGGGATGTAGGCATTGCCAACATGCTTGAAGCAGGGGGGATCCCTGGGTGAGTGACCAAAACTTCATAAACGAGATATACCAGCAGTAGACATCTTATAAGCACATCCCAATGTTACATTTAAACAAACTAGTTACCAATGCTTGAACAGTTTGACTTGGCTTTTACAATGAACTGCAATCGTGTGGTAACTCTTTTGATCATCTACATTGTCAACAGACGCATCCACATTTCACGTGCTACTTTGGACTGCCTGGATGGAAGCTACCAAACAGAGGACGGGCGTGGATATGAACGCAATGAGTTCCTACGAAAACACAAGATTGACACTTTCCTTATCTGCCACAAGGAGGAGGATCAAGATGAAATGGAAGCAGAACATTTAAAAACTCAGCAAAACCACCGCCCCTGGAACAAAGAGGTTCTATTTAGCAACTTCATTGATTTAATATCAGGCTCTATGTCAAGAAAGATAAACATCGATGACGATTTACAATTTTTGTATAATGGGTCTACTTCTCTGCTGAACTTTTAACCTTACAGATATTGGCCTCCTTCTCCCATGGGTCTTACACACAACTTCCTACATCCTCAGTGTGCAGATCTACATCCAAGGCGATCAACAAACGGATAGAGCATGCTATAGATCTTCGCAGCAGTGAGCGCGCATGCGTCAGGAGCATATCACTTCAGCCACAATGGTGTTTAAGGATACACACATTGAGGAGAAGGTATAAGGGGCAGGATGTGACCTGTCTGTAATATGAAACAGTTGATTAGCTGTTAAGGTTAAATGTCAAACTTAACAAAAGGGGTATTTACAATTGGCTGCACTTGGCATTATACTGTTAGGATCAGTGTTGTAGTCAAGACCAACTCATTCAGGTTTGAGTCAAGACTAAGGCTAAGGCTAAAATAGGATAGAAGTCCAGACTGATTCCACATGGTCCAGACTCCATGACAAGATCAAAAACTATAAAAATATGGTTTTGGACTTGAGACTGAGTCTTGTCATGGATGCAGGAGCATGTGGACTTGACCCTCTTCTGGTCTTGACTTGGACATGAATGAGTTAGTCTCGACCTGTGTTGGTGGTAACGCATTACAAGTAACTTGTACAAGTAAAAGTATTACAAGTAGGGGTGTGCCGGTAAGAGTATCAGTACCAAAAGGTTCCCGGGGCAAATTCCAAATGGAAGTGGGTACTTTGGATTGAGCAGGGCACGTGCGTGTTTTATAAGATAATTGAGGTATCCTATTTGAAGATGAAAGCAGTGTTTTCATGCAATGTCCGTTAAGTTATGGTAAATACTGGTTTGGTGTTTCACATCATGGGCCCTATTTTAAGGATCTAACGCATGGTCTAAAGTGCACAGTGCAGGTGCACTCAGGGCGTGTCCAAATCCACTTTTGCTAGTTTAACAACGGGAAAACGGTCTGCGCGCATGGTCTAAATAGGTTGGCCCTATTCTCTTAATGAGTAATAGGTGTTTTTTGGGCGTAACGTGCAATAAACCAATCAGAGTGTCATCACCCATTTCCTTTAAGAGCCAGTTGCTCTCGTGCCATGGCGGATTTGCTATTTACACTGCGGGATTTGCAGGCGCAAAGACAGAACACGTCTCCAGAGATGAAACGGAGCTGCTCATGCGTGAGTAAATAGCCTAATTTTGATACGTACAATGGCTATCCATTATGGCATGTAGGCATTTTTATATTCATGTAGCCTTCACAATAATAATCTTTTACATTTTAATCTTTTAATGTTTCATATTTAAAAATGTTTGCGTGCTGCTGTGTGTCCCTGTGTGTAATAAGAAAAGTGAACGTGCATTGTGGACCCGCCCAGAGGTGCATTTTCTACTAATGCGCTCTTTAAATAACAAAAAAATTTTGCTAACCTGACTATAGACCAGGTTTGAGTTGGTCTATGGCGCAGTCTATTTTTAGTTCCTCAAAGTAGCAATGCGCCCTGAACACACCTCTTTTTTGGACCAGCACACCCATGTGTGCACAAATGGGTGAAAATGCATTTGTTATTTAAATAACACGGTGCCGTACGGGAAAATGAGAACACTTCACAACTAGCAAAAAACACTTGCGCTGTGCCTTGCGCCGCGTGTATGATAGGGCCCCATAATTTGAAGTTGTTAAAATTGTTGTTTGGCAGAGTGAAACCTCCATTGGTACCTCTCTGTTTCTCTCTGTGAATGGCCTGTACAAGGCCAAAGACCACAGCGGCGAGAGTGGTCCTCCCACTCCGTTTGTCTTTGTCTCTATCTACAATCCCGTTGCTTTGACAGTTGCTGCCTTTTGGTGCTGATGAAGTATGCTCGGACATGTCCCTTTCTCTCACTGACACCCTTTATAAATATCTCACCACGCACCTCTAGCACAAAGCCCCAGTCTGCTAGAATATAACTTGTGGCCTCAGGGACCTGAATCTTTCCACTGACTTCAGTACTGTCCATTTGACTTGCCAAATTCACTGTCATGCCCCAGATACCATACTGGGGATTGGTGGCACCGATGACTCCAGCAACAACAGGACCGTGGGCAATTCCTAAAGGGGTACACTGAAGTTACTCATATATACTCATTGTTATTGGCATGAATTACTTGTGACTGTGCTTATTCATTTCACGTTTGGTGCGAAAGAGCTTTTAGATCTGCCAAAAATATAACTTTTTTTTTATATTAAAAACATACAACCAAGCCCAGCCCAAATGAGAAAAAGTAACCAAGCAATGCAATTAGTTACTTTTTTAGGGAGTAACTCAATATTGTAATGCATTACTTTTAAAAGTAACTTTCCCCCACACTGTTCTCGACTACAACATTGCTTTGGGTAGGCTAACAGATCGTATAAATTGTTTAGCAATTCAACATATGAGGTTTCTGACTTTATATTTTTCTTCATGATTCAGTTCTCTCAGGTAAGAGATGAGATGTTTAAGACCAATCTAGTATGCTCCTTCATCATGTTTCTTCTTCTCATGGCAGTCCAAGCCCTCATTCCTGTACCCAGGTAAAGGGTTTACTCAATCGGTGTTCAGCACCTGAAAAATATTTTATTTCTGTCACTTTGACAAACCATTGAGCTTAGATATGTTAAACCTCCCCTCCATTCCCTTTTTTCTTCATTGTCTTACCTACAGGTTGTATTACAGGACAGCACTGCAGTTCTGTCTACTCTTGCTGGGATATCTATTATTGCTTATGATGGTCTTGGCTGAAGAGTTTAAACATTCTCCCAGTGTCCTTCAGCAGTTCTGCTGCTGGATCCATGAAAACAACAATATGCGGAACCTTCTCACTGTCATAGCTATAGCCATCAACTTTGGCATGGCTCTGTTTGACATGGTGAGACTTGGAAGATTTTTTATTTTTATTTTGTGCAACTTGGAGCACATATGATTTGTGATCTACCAGTTTAAATGTCATCATTTTGCCTCTATAGCATGCATACCCAAACATAATACATGTAGATATTTTGGGTGGTGTGGCATAGTAGATAAAGTTCAGAACTAGTAACTGTAATGTCACTGATTCAAGCACCACTTGGCATTCATTGTAATTCTTCATCTTGTGATTATCCAGATATGGTGTCACTCTATTGAGACAAGAGAAATAATCACCAGTGAAACAGAGGAATATCAGACCAGCCAGAAGCCTCTTACTGCCTGCATGTATCCAGAGGTGTGGCTTCTGTCTGAACTGTTCTGTTGTGAAGACTCCGACTACCTGTTGTTGCATTTCATGTCTATTATATCTATGCATACAGTTCTTCCTTCTAAGTGGAGTGGTTCCCGAGGCTGAGCTCTCTCTTAAAATTGGCTATTCTGTTGTTGGTGGTGGTTATATATACTTACTTCATTGAAGTGTCCTTCCACATGCTGTATGTACATAATCCAGAGCAGGAACAGTCAGGCAGGTGAGTGTCTATGCTAGATCTCTAGCATACTCTCTTTAGAAAAGCCTTTAAAATATGTTCATATGGTTAAAATTTATTTGCATTTTATGCTTACAAGGTCTCAATACCTCAGAAGAAAGGGTGTCTCAGTTCTGTTGATGGGAATGTTTGTCATAGCTGTGTTCTACAATGGTCGACGGGTATGAGTGTTCAATTTTGACAACATATTGCCCTGAAGCATTGTATTCTCTATAGCATATACCTGACAAGGGAAAATGTAGAAAAAATGAAATATACATCCTTATTCTGTGGGTCTTGCTTATTCCCTGATTCAGTGGGAAGCAACAACACGGCTAGACTTCCTGTGGCGTTTGCAAGCTCAGCAGGAAGTGCAGGAGATGAGAGATCTGAGGGAACACAATGAGTGTCTGCTGCACAACATCTTGCCTGCACACGTTGCTCGTCACTTCCTAGAAAGGAACAGAAATGATAAGGTACGTCAGAATCATATGTAAGCCACCATCACTGACGATGTTAATTATGATTGAAAATGTGAGTGGTGCTTGCCTTTGTAAAACTTGCTCCCATGATGCTAGGGTGGTCTTATAATCCCAGGTGATAAAGAGAGAAAGTCTGATAGGCTTAGATGAATATAAATATCACGCCTCAACACAGTTTAAGGTATCATTAACTCCCATAGTTAAAAAGTTCCGTTCATCTTCAGAACACAATTTAAGATATTTTTGATGAAAACCGGGAGGCCTGTGACTGTCCCATAGACTGCCAAGTAAATAACAGTGTCAAGGTCCATAAAAGGTTTGAAAGTCATCGTCAGAATACTCCATCTGCCATCAGACTTGCAATCTGGGTTATATGAAGCGACGGGAACACTTTTTGTAAGCGAAGAAAACAAAAATAACGACTTTATTTAACAATTCCTTTGTCAACAGTCTCCCCTCTGTCTCTCCATATCACCGTATGCTGCGCAAGAAGCAACAAAAAAAGTGTTCCCATCGCTTCATATGGAGTATTCTGACTACAACTTTCATACCTTTTATAGACGTTGACACTGTTATTTACTTGGCAGTCTATGGGTGGAGTATCCCTTTAAGCTATGGTAATAATGATTCACCACTAATAACTAAAAATAGCAACAAAAAAAAGGCCCAACTTTCATGTTCATCTTTTATCTTTGTCCAGGAGCTGTATTCTCAGTCCTATGATGAGGTGGGGGTAATGTTTGCCTCCATCGCTGGCTTTAATGAATACTACGAGCAGAAGGAGATCAATCACGAGGGAGTTGAGTGTCTCAGATTGCTCAATGAGATCATTGCAGACTTTGATGAGGTAGGACTTTGATAAAAGGTTGTATTTTCTGCTGTTGTTTTTCTCTTATAAACCTAACATTGTTTTTGATTCTCTCTTTGAAAAGCTGTTGGAGGAGACGTATTTTTTGGACATTGAGAAAATCAAAACCATTGGGAGTTGCTACATGGCTGCGTCTGTTCTATCACCTGATAAACAGGTAATCCATGTAATAAAAAAAAAAAAAAAAACTTAGCCTACTTCATTGATTATATACATTTAGAATTTCTCATCAGCTGTCTATGCACCATAATTGTTCTGTGTTTTATCCTGACAGTCTCGTGTTGTAAATGACTGGCATCATCTCAGTGAGTTGGTTCTGTTCGCTCTGGCTATGCAAGAGACCCTGAAAGAGATCAACAAAAAACATTCCTCAAACAATTTCCAGCTCCGCGTTGGTAAAGGGTCAATGAATAGACCTCAGTCAGAGTATATGCCATATTTAATGTGATGTGAATGAGGCTGTAAATAGAAATAGAAGTAAATTGTACTTGCAGTTGTTGTGCACATAGGTGTCGGTCACAATACATTTCCACAAATTATGGGTCGCACGACAGATTGAGCAGACTGTACTTATGTTTCTTACAGTCTTGTTTTGTTTCATGTCACATTCAGCAAGATTTCAGTCTATTCTTATAACAATGAATGCCTTCGAAAGACTTGCTGTTTTTGGATCTTGACAGACCCTGGTGACTAAACACTTTCATTCTAAAATATTTTATTTTTTCCATCTCATTAAACATGTCAGCTTCTCTGATTAGGAAGTCTACACAGTCACATGTAATTCATGCCAATAACAATGAGTATATATGAGTAACTTCAATGTACCCCTTTAGGAATTGCCCACGGTCCTGTTGTTGCTGGAGTCATCGGTGCCACCAAACCCCAGTATGATATCTGGGGCATGACAGTGAATTTGGCAAGTCAAATGGACAGTACTGGTGTCAGTGGAAAGATTCAGGTCCCTGAGGCCATACGTAATATTCTAGCAGACTGGGGCTTTGTGCTAGAGGTGCGTGGTGAGATATTTATAAAGGGCATCAGTGAGAGAAAGGGACATGTCCGAGCGTACTTCATCAGCACCAAAAGGCAGCAGCTGTCAAGAAACGGGATTGCAGACAGAGGAAAGAATGAACGGAGTGGGAGGACCACTCTCGCCGCTGTGGTCTTTGGCCTTGTACAGGCCATTCACAGAGAGAAACAGAGAGGTACCAATGGAGGTTTCACTCTGCCAAACAACAATTTTAACAACTTCAGATTATGATGTGAAAAAACAAACCAGTATTTACCATAAATTAATGGACACTTAGTTGAAACACTGCCTTCATCTTTAAAAGGATGCCTCAAATATCTTATAAAATTCTTATGTGGACTTGTCTATTGAACACAAGTAGAATAATGACTATTTTTTGTACCAATTTCATAATGTATATTTTCATGAACTTCACTTGGGCCACACATTTAGTAAGGTTCTTGATACACTACATGCTTTGAAAATTTGCACATACAGTCATGGCCAAAAATATCCGCACCTTGGTAAATATGATCGAAGAAGGCTGTGAAAATTAATAAAATTAATCTGCATTGTTAATCTTTTCACAAAAATCTAACCTTTCATTGGATAATAAGAATTTAAAATGGGGGGAAATATCATTATGAAATAAATGATTTTCTCTAATACACATTGGCCACAATTAACGGTACCCTTTTATTCAATACTTTTTGAAACCTCCATATGCCAGTTTAACAGCTCTAAATGTTCTCCTATAAAGCCTGAGAGGGGCAGCTGTGGCCTAATGGTTAGAGATTTGGACTTGTAACCAGAAGGTCACAGGTTCGAGTCTCGGTGCTGACAGGAGTTGTGGGTGGGTGGGGAGTGAATGAACAGCGCACTCTTCCACTCTCAATACCCATGGCTGAAGTGCCCTTGAGCAAGGCACTGAACCCCCAGTTGCTCCGGGTGTGTGTTCACGGTGTGTTCACTTCTCACTGCTGTGTGTGTGCACATGGATGGGTTAAATGCAGAGCACCAATTTCGAGTATGGGTTACCATACTTGGCAAATGTCATGACTTTCACTTTTTTCACTTTCACTTTAAGTGGCTAAAGACTCTCCAAGGACCACAGCTGGAGAATTGCAGAAAATAGTTGAGTCTCAGGGTCAGAAAACCTTAAAAACAGCACCTACATCACCACATGTTGTTTGGGAGGGTTTCAAGAAAAATTCTCCTAGCTCATCCAAAAACAAACTAAAGCATATTCAGTTATCAGACACGACTGGAACTTCAAATGGGACTGGTCAGATGAAACAAAAATGAGCTTTTTAGCAACAAACACTCAAGATGGGTTTGGTGAACACAGGGATAAAAAGTAACCCATGTGTCCAATGAAATATACTGCTGTATTTTTGATGTTGTGGGCCTATATTTCTGCTGGAGGTCCTGGACATCTTGTTTAGATACATGGCAACCGTATAATAATCCAAACTCAAACCTCAAAAACAACACAGAAATGGGTCACTGAGCACAAAACCAAGCTTCTGCTATGGCCATTCTAGTCCTCTGACCTGAACCCTATGGAAAATGAGTGTGGTGAACTGAAGAGGAGAAGTACCATCATGGAGCTGGGAATCTAATGTGTATTAGAGAAAAACATTTATTTTATAATGATATGTCCCCCCATTTTAAATTCTTATCCAATAAAAGGTTAGATTTTTGTGAGTTTTTAAAATAAAAGATCAAAAGGATTAACAATGCAGATATATTTTCACAGTCCCCTTTGATCATATTTACCAAGGGTGCCGATATTTTTGGCCATGACTGTATATATATATTTTTTTATCTTTACTACAGCCGATTTAAACATGTTCAGATAATAGAAAATACAGTTAAGAATTGTTCCTCCTCCATGCCATGATAGCATAAAAATACTTCATATATACCATAGATACAAACTGTTACTTTTTTGTGAGTTGTACAATCCCTAAAACTATTTTGTATCTCATAGGATTAATAAAGAAGATTCAGAAAAATACTACATTTTTTAATGTCTAGAATTTTTGTTTTTAAGGGTAAAATTTTAGTTTTATAATATAGTACAATAATCTTTAATTTGTCTGAATATCATATGGTTGTTTCTGATTTTCATTTATATTAAATATACTTTATGTAAAAATACATGTGTAACAGCCATTTTATGTTGCCTTTGGACTGAACTATTGTTAGTACTGTTTTATCTACCAAAATATGCTTAATTATATAATTAATGTTTAATAATCAGAGTATTTTATTGAAAACAAAATGTCAAACCTAAAACCCACACACATTAACTGATTTTGTAGTCTTTTGTAGCAATTGTTTTATGTTCCACTGTAATGTACCTTGATAACACAATTATATTCTTAGTGTCATGCATCTATTTACATGCATTTGTATAATGAAACAATTTGCATATATTAAAATGTAAGAATGAAAATAAATTAAAGTATATGCCTTTTGTCTGTTATTTTCTTTATGCAAGAAATCCAGTTTTACTCTCAGTAGAGTTCTTATTACATAACAAAGTAAAGTCAAGAAGCCCATCCCATCATTTACAAAAGCTTTACCATGGTAACCACTGTTCCCGCCAAAAATACTAGTAACTGTAGCTATTGACCACAGTTGCTTTTTAATGTTTAAAGAAGACAAAAAAGGTTAAAAATATGACAAAAGTTTTTTAAAACTTGTTTGAAGCACATAGCCAATGTGGTTACCATGGTATTTTTGTAATAAACATCTACGAGTGAACGGGTTATTAAGTTTAGAAATCATAATAAGTTATTAAAGTTAGAATTAAAAACATACAGCCTCTGTTTCTTACCAATGTGGAGGTAAAAGTGTTGTGTTCACCGCCCCACCTGTGGGAAGCTTGACGCTCTTTTTTTTGTTGTCCTTTTTCTCTATAAAATCTTTTTGTAATCATCATAAATTATATATAATTTGAAAGCTTAGAAGTCCAAGATTCATCCTGTGAAAACCGTTTTGAAATCGGACATTGCGTTACCATGGAAATGGTACTTTAAAATCTTATGGCAGTCTCCTCCCCCTTAGTGGGCAGTGATAAGTGTCATATTACAAAATGCATTACAGTCTTTTAGAATCAAAACTTTTTATAATCTTGGCAACAAACATATCATTGGAAAGGTCTGAGTCTCAGGATTTGGTGGTTATTTTGAGACAGAAGTAAAATTGACAGACAAATCTAGAGAAAAATTCATTAAACAAAATTCAAAGTAGTTTTGATGGCTCCCAGTGGCTGTTTGTGGTATGACGCCCTAAATTAAATCTCACAGGAACCTCAATTTTTTCATATCAACTTCAAATTTGGAACATAACTTTAGACACAAGGCTTTAATTTTATACCAATTTTAGAGTAAACCCTGTTATGTAAAATATTTATAATAAAAAAAAATTTAATTAATATAGCACATTTTATTTACAGTACATTTAAACTTCTATAACTTTTTGATCCTTTATTTTTTTTTTTTTTTTAAATTCCACTTTTGCCAAAACCTGATAATTTTCTTCTTTAAAAAGAGACCAACCTTAGGTCTGTATTCTAAAGTGTTCATAAATTACAACAATTTAAGTTTGGATAGTGCACTTTAATGCCTATTTTAAAAAATGGGGGATGACAGTTAAAGGGTTAAGGTTATAAAATTACACTCTCGAACCCTCACACTCTGAAAAGAAACGTAGCTCTGAGTTCGATTAACTCCTCCTGCGCATATTCTCTACTCTAGAGGAATGTAGACTCGATTAGTTTGGGCTGGTATTCTGCGCAGGTGCTTCTGCACGCGGGCTGAGTGCAGTTACTCATTGCACTGTAGTTGTTGGCCTTTCTGACCACAATTAATTATCATTTTTACTATTATATACGGAGAATGGCTGATTCACAGGATGACAACCTCTACAAAGCCGAATACGCGAAAAGTTGTCGCATCTCTTGCAAGAAATGCAAAGAAAACATTGCTAAAGACTCGCTGAGAATGGCCATTATGGTGCAGGTGAGGAATTATGTGCAACTGTGATTCAGTAATACCTGATAGAATAACCTATGCATTTTTGGAAATGCATTCGGTTTCGCATTTATGCTCTTAAATGCATATTGTAATCAATGCGATTGCATCTGAACGTATGTATGAATGTGCCTCAGGCCCAGGAGGAGTTTAAATAATTCGCAGTCATGAAGTGAATGAAAGCAATCAGCAGTAATTTCCCATACGTGCTTTTGGTTTTGTGGGAACAAAAATGAATAAAAAAAGCAAAACAAAAACAAAGCTGTGTTCTTGCAATGCATTGATAATAAAATAGAAACAAATGTGTTTAAAATGGCCAAATCATGTATATTTTTAATTAGAATTCTATGCATACTGACTTTAAACTCAATGTTTACATTTGGTTGTGATAGACTACTGTAACACCATTGACAACAAGAGTGCTTTAAAATACACACATTTAAGATGTGATCTGTTTTATTGTTAATTCTCAGCTTTTATAGGAACAAAAATGACCATTTTTCTGATTGCAGTGATGTTGTGTTTTTACGTGCTTTCCTTTTCACCTTTTTATTCATTGTTGCATAATATTTGTGCTATATCAAGTTTGATACTTTTTATCTAGTTGGATTTTACTCATCTGGCACCTGTCTGTTTTTCACAGTCTCCCATGTTTGATGGCAAAGTGCCTCACTGGCACCATTTTTCCTGCTTTTGGCTCCGGGCCGCAGTACAGTCCCCCCTCTGACATATCTGGATTTACTGACCTCCGCTGGGGGGACCAGGAAAAAGTGAAGAAAGCCATTGAGAGTGGAGGTGCTACCGGAGGTGATTTGTTAATATTCCTTTTGACCTAATCACTGATTTTTTCTTTGTTGAGTTTGCCATATGGGCTGCAAAGCAGTTTAGGTTTAAGTCACCAAGTCCTAAATTAATTCATTAATCCTCATTGCTTTGCAGGGAAAGGGAGAGCAGAAGGGAGCAGCTAAAGGGGAGAAGACACTGAATGACTTTGCAGTGGAGTACGCCAAATCCAACAGAAGCACCTGCAAGGGGTGTGATCAAAAAATCGAAAAGGTACATATTCCATCACCTTTTGTTAAAGAAATTATGCTTTTTAAACACAGGAAGTTAATCTGTTCTCCTCTGCTGGTGTTCAGGACCACATACGTGTGTCAAAGAAGACACTGGACCCAGAGAAACCTCAGCTTGGTCTAATAGATCGCTGGTACCACACTGGCTGCTTTGTGAGCCGCCGCGAGGAGCTATTTTTTAAACCAGAGTACAGTGCCACCCAGCTCAAGGGTTTCACAGCTCTACGAGATGAAGACAAAGAGGAGCTCAAGAAAAGGCTTCCTGCAGTGAAGAATGAAGGGTGAGCTTTTGATTTCTTATTTAGGTTGCTGTCATGAATCAAACTATATAAGCACTGCTTTAGGATGCTTTTTGCTGCTTTTAGATTTACCAAAAAAAAAAAAATAATCCACTATTAACTAGGGATATGCCGGTATCAAATTTTCCTGTTGCGATTAATTGCTAATGCTTTTATCACAGTATACGTGATAAAAGTGGTCATAATACAGTATAACAGGTTAAATAACTCTTGTCTTATAACAAAAATAACATTTAAATACAAAACAGCAATACAGAAAAATATATAAAGTTAAAACAGTTACACAGATTAAAGTGCAAAAGAACTATAAAGTCCAATAGGTATCACTTTACAATAAGACCTCATTAGTTAACCTTCATTAATGCATTAACATTCACAATGAGCAATAGCTACATTTGCTACAGAAGTTATTATTCTTTGTTAAAAAAAATACACATCTTAATTCATGTTAGCTCATTAAAAAACATAGGTGCAACTTTCGATTTTAACAGTGTGTTATTAAATATTGGAATACCTAAGATTAATAAACGTTCAGAAGAATTTTTCATTGGCAGTTTATGTTAACTAATAAAGCCCTAATGTAAAGTGTGAATGAAGTTGAACAATAAAGAATCAAAACACTTTCAAACAATATCTAGGGCATGTTGTAGTCCAGATTAGCCCAGAAAAAATGAAAAAAAAAAAACGTTTGAAAATGAATAGCCTATTAAGTCTAAATATTTAAGTATTTGTCTCTGTGATGAACACTGTAGCGAATACACAAATCTGAATGGCTGTTTAAAATTATTTAAATATGTTTTAGAAAGTAGCAGCTCCTTTATTTATGGGGTTTCCAGGGTAAGGGCTGCATTTCCTGCAGTTTAGAGAGGAGTTTAGCGCCATCTGCTGTCAGAGAGTGAATGTGTCTATCACGTGTTCCTCATGTGCCCCTCATGCATGTTTGTTTACATCAGAGCAGCACACGTGTCTTTCAAGCAGCATACAGCGGTGGTGTGCATTTTGTGCCAGGTGATGGGAAAAGTATTCTTAAAATGCATTCCAAATTCTGACTAATTTGTAATATATATATTTATTCACGGTATTTAGGAGTGCCAACGATAACAATATCGTGCATATTCAGTACCGCGATATATCGCATTACCGAATACCAGCACTGTCTACTATTAACTATTTATTTAATCTGGACAGGTTTTGTGTAGCAATTTCTGTTAGAAAGATTGTGCATGGATCCATCATACGTTTCAAAAACAGGTATCTACAGAAGTGTATCGCAAGTAGGGCTACACTCTTAAATGAAATAAAACAGAAACTGCAATGTGACTTTACAATAAGTGCGATTATCAAATCATAAGGGCTGCAGTTTCATTAAATAAATATATGCACTCCATGTTTCAGAGTGAAATGAGGCACTTTGTTCTTTTACATGCACGTGATTCAGTATTTTCAGTGGCTCATCTCTGGATGTGTGTGAGTTTGGGTCACTCATAACGTTTATTTGGGTACACAACATGCACCAAACATTTTCCCAAATTTCTAACGAGAACTGAAGTGCTTCTAAACTAGGTATTGTCAACAAAAGACATTTTTAAAGGCTCCCTATGGTTTTCAGCCAAAAAAGATTTGATTTGTAATGTTTGAAAATGACTGAATTTATGCAGCCATAAGTTTTACTATTATACTTTTGCTGTTGTACTTTAAATTAAGAATTATTATATTATTTTTCTTAAATAAAGTATATATATATATATATATATACACATTGTTTTTTTATTTTTTTTTTTTTTACAGTGATATATATAAAACTGAAAGTTTCTAATGAAGTTCCAATCCTGCAGTGGTTAAAACAATGCTGAATTTGTTCGATACATAGGTTTGAATTTAGCAATAGTAATAATCATAATAAAATTATTTTCTTTATTATTATTGTTATAACATTGATATATAATCACAGAATTTTGGGCAAAATAGTGCAGCCCTACCAACAAGCACAGCAAACCTGGAGCTTTTTTTTTATCTACCAAAATAAACTTAATTATATAATTAATGTTTAATAATCAGAGTATTTTATTGAAAACATAAAATGTCAAACCTAAAACCCACACACATTAACTGATTTTGTAGTCTTTCGTAGCAATTGTTTTATGTTCCACTGTAATGTACCTTGATAACACAATTATATTCTTGGTGTTATGCATCTATTTACACGCATTTGTATAATGAAACAATTTGCATATATTCAAATGTAAAAATGAAAATAAATTAAAGTATATGCCTTTTGTCAGTTCTTTTCTTTGTGCTAGAAATCAAGTTTTGCTCTCAGTAGAGTTCTTATTACATAACAAAGTAAAGTCAAGTAGCCCATCCCATCATTTACAAAAGCTTTACCATGGTAACCACTGTTCCCGCCAAAAATACTAGTAACTGTAGCTATTGACCACAGTTGCTTTTTAATGTTTAAAGAAGACAAAAAGGTTTAAAATATGACAAAACAAGTTTTTTAAAACTTGTTTAAAGCACGTAGCATGTGTGGTTACCATTGTATTTTTGTAATAAACATCTACGAGTGAACAGGTAATTAAGTTATTGTAATAAGTTATAAGTATGATAATAAGTTATTAGAGTTATGATTAAAAAACATACCGCCTCTGTTTCTTACCAATGTGGACGTATAGGTGTTGTGTTGTTTAAGGTTATAAAATTACACTCTCGAACCCTCACACTCTGAAAGGAAACGTAGCTCTGAGTTCGATTAACTCCTCCTGCACATATTCTCTACTCTAGAGGAATGTAGACTCGATTAGTTTGGGCTGGTATTCTGCGCAGGTGCTTCTGCACGCGTGCTGAGTGCAGTTACTCTTTGCATTGTAGTTGTTAGCCTTTCTGACCATAATTACATTGTAAACTTCTGCTTTTCACTATTATATTCGGAGAATGGCTGATTCACAGGATGACAAACTCTACAAAGCCGAATACGCGAAAAGTGGTCGCGCCTCTTGCAAGAAATGCAAAGAAAACATTGCTAAAGACTCGCTGAGAATGGCCATTATGGTGCAGGTGAGGAATTATGTGCAACTGTGATTCAGTAATAATGATAGAATAACCTATGTACCTTTGGAAATGCATTCGGTTTCGCATAAATGCATATTGTAATCAATGCGATTGCATCTACACGTATGTATGAATGTGCCTCAGGTCCAGGAGGAGTTTAAATGATTCGCAGTCATGAAGTGAATGAAAGCAATCAGCAGTAATTTCCCATGGCCATACGTTTACACTGGCATTTAGTGATGCTTTGGGCAACATTTGTAAAAAGATATTGCTTTTTACTTTTAGTTTCGTGGGAACAAAAATAAAAAAAAAGCAAAATAAAGCTGTGTTCTTGCAATGCATTGATAATAAACTAGAAACAATGTGTTTAAAATGGCCAAATCATGTATATTTTTAATTAGAATTCTATGCATACTGACTTTAAACTCAATGTTTACATTTGGTTGTGATAGACTACTGTAACACCATTGACAACAAGAGTGCTTTAAAATACACACATTTAAGATGTGATCTGTTTTATTGTTAATTCTCAGCTTTTATAGGAACAAAAATGACAATTTTTCTGATTGAAGTGATGTTGTGTTTTTACGTGCTTAATTTTCCTTTGCAGGTCTTTTTATTCATTGTTGCATAATATTTGTGCTATATCAAGTTTGATACTTTTTATCTAGTTGGATTTTACTCATCTGGCACCTGTCTGTTTTTCACAGTCTCCCATGTTTGATGGCAAAGTGCCTCACTGGCACCATTTTTCCTGCTTTTGGCTCCGGGCCGCAGTACAGTCCCCCTCTGACATATCTGGATTTACTGACCTCCGCTGGGGGGACCAGGAAAAAGTGAAGAAAGCCATTGAGAGTGGAGGTGCTACCGGAGGTGATTTGTTAATATTCCTTTTGACCTAATCACTGATTTTTTTCTTTGTTGAGTTTGCCATATGGGCTGCAAAGCAGTTAGGTTTAAGTCACCAAGTCCTAAATTAATTCATTAATCCTCATTGCTTTGCAGGGAAAGGAGAGCAGAAGGGAGCAGCTAAAGGGGAGAAGACACTGAATGACTTTGCAGTGGAGTACGCCAAATCCAACAGAAGCACCTGCAAGGGGTGTGATCAAAAAATAGAAAAGGTACATATTCCATGACCTTTTGTTAAAGAAATGATGCTTTTTAAACACAGGAAGTTAATCTGTTCTTCCCTGCTGGTGTTCAGGACCACATACGTGTGTCAAAGAAGACAGTGGACCCAGAGAAACCTCAGCTTGGTCTAATAGATCGCTGGTACCACACTGGCTGCTTTGTGAGCCGCCGCGAGGAGCTATTGTTTAAACCAGAGTACAGTGCCACCCAGCTCAAGGGTTTCGCAGCTCTACGAGATGAAGACAAAGAGGAGCTCAAGAAAAGGCTTCCTGCAGTGAAGAATGAAGGGTGAGCTTTTGATTTCTTATTTAGGTTGCTGTCATGAATCAAACTATATAAGCACTGCTTTAGGATGCTTTTTGCTGCTTTTAGATTTACCAAAAAAAAAAAATCAGCTGTTCCAATCCTGCAGTGGTTAAAACAATGCTGTATTTGTTCGATACACAGGTTTGAATTTAGCAATAGTAATAATAAAAATAATTATTTTTTTAGTATTGTTTTAACATTGATGTGTAATCACAGAATTTTGGGCAAAATAGTGCAGCCCTACTAACAAGCACAGCAAACCTGGAGCTTTTTTTTTTTTTTCTTTGTATCAGAAAAATCACAATTAGATTTTTTCCCCCCAAATCCTGCATCCATAGTCTTAAGTCGTCATTAAAAATAGTATTTTCTTTCTCAATTTAAAGAATGTTTTTCAGAAGTATAAAGCACATACAGTGCACATACAAAATACAGGTCTGGTTTTGCACATTAAACCATCTTCGAATTATGTTTTCAATCCCTTTAAGATTCTTTTCAGTTTTATCTTAGGGACTGGACTAAGTGTAATTGTTCAGGATCTTTGAGCGTTATTGCCTCCTTCATCGTCATGTTGTTCATCGCCATCACCGATGCCCCTGCAGCACAGGAAGATGGCCTTGAACGCATTTCTGAAGGTTTTCATCTTGTAGGCGTAGAGGAAAGGGTTAACAGCCGAGTTTGCATGGGAGAGAATGATAGCCGTCAGTAACAGCGGCAGAGGCACGGGACATGACGGACACAGCAGCAGGAAGCAGTTGATGATATGTAGCGGAATCCAGCAGGACGTGAAAAGGAAGAGGACCAGGAAGAGTGAAGTGGCCATCTTCATCTCTTTCTTCATCTTTGCTGCTCCCTCCGAGTTGGCCACGCCGCCCCGCTCTGCTGCAATCCTCCTCATCTGACGCTTGACCGTGACGAAGATCTGCGCGTAGATGAGGAACATCACCACCAGCGGGGTCAGAACACAGGCGAAGAAGTTGAAGTAGACCATGTAGCTCATATCCACCACCAACACGAAGAAACAGTAGCCAGACTCGGGTGGAGGCTTGTGCCAGCCCATCAACGGCACCAGACCAATCAGGAAGGCCAGCGTCCAAGTGAAACACAAGACCAGCACTGCGTTGCGAGGTGTCATGAGCCGGTGGTACTGGAAGGGCATGAAGATGGCAATGTAGCGCTCAATGGCGACCGCCAGCAGGCTAAAAATGGAGCTCTGGGTTAACATGATGAGTACAGATAACATTAGCAAACACAGATACAGATTGTGCCGTGGAATGCCCAGGTCTGTCATGATGGCGCAAGGGATCGCCAGTGAACCAACGCAAATATCTGCCACCGCTAATGACACCAGAAAGTAGTTGGTAACTGTTTGGAGCTTCCTGTTTAGTCCCACTGCAACACAAACTAGAACGTTACCCACAGTGGAGAGGAGGGCTATGACAAGCTCGGCTATCATGTAAGCCAGGTTTATGGATGCTAGGATGCTTGGCGCTGCTGTCGTTGTAGTAGTAGTAGTGGTGGCGGTGGCAGCTTGGGTTAGTTTACCTTGCGTAAGTGTCGACATGGTGGATGTGGCGAACTGCAAAAAGGTGTTATTTTCATAAGAGGTGACATTCATGAAAGTCGTGTTGGTGTAGAGTAGAGTCGGCAGGAATGTGAAGTTGGCAGAAGGCTGGTTCATTTTGACCTGTAAACAAAAACAAGCAAAAAAGGAAAGCGAGAATTGAAAATCGGATATTAAACTTTAATGATTTTGTCTGTTTGCTTCTATTATGCCTTTAATTTTCACTGTCAGAGAAAATGTCTTCCAATGTTAAAGTAAACAAATAATAAAAAGCATTAGTTAAAAGCATGCAGGTTATCTGTTTATCACTTCAATTTCCATTTACTAATTGAAACGTTGACTTACATTAATATATGTAATAATAATGGTATTAATATAAATCAGTTTTTATTAAAATTGTAATATACAGCATTAATTTAACATTAATATTGTGAAATATTACAATTTAAAATAACTTAATATATTTAAAAATATTTAAAAATGGTCTTACAGAAATCATTCTAATATGCTGATTATTGTTATCAAGTTTGAAAACAGTGCTGCTTAATATTTTTGCGGAAACATACATTAACATTCAAGAGTCTTTGATGATTTTCAAAAGAATTGCGATTATTTGTAATACAATCTTTTGAAATAGTAAAAATGTCTTAATAGATCATTTTAAAGCATCCTTGCTGAATAAAAGTATTAATGTTTAAAAAGTATAAATTTAAACAAATATACATACAAGTATAACAAAGATATAAATAAAGTGGTTTTAAAAAAAATTAAATAACATGAAATTATGAAACACCTGTTTAAAAAGTAAACATTAATGTACCTACCAAGTCTCTGTTGTTTGTTTCATGTATTATTGCTTTGAGATGTCACTTGTCGCTTGATGTTGTTCGCCTGTGTTCTGCCAATGCATTTGGCTTCTTTGGATCTACTTGTGTACTTCCATCCATTAGCAAAAGATGCCACATCTATATTCATTAATTTTCTCTCTCCCCGTGTCGCTTTTCACCCGTAGCTGTGATATGGGCTTTTATAAGCCTTTCATTCTAATGGGAAGAATGGTCTTGTTTGTGTTTTTCCCACTATGGGTCATTGATTTGACCTCTGGTGTCCATTATCGCCACCCAAATGGGCGTTAATTACATTCTGGAGGGGAAATAGGCACAACGATGATGTTGAGATCAGCGTAAGTGTCTGTCATGAGGTGATTAATTAATGATCCGCATTATGATGTCTGCCGGATAGAGGATCCTGTCCAGACATGACTGTGACTCAGGAGACTGATAATCTTCTAATGAGGTCCACTAGAAGAGCCTCTGGGTTATAACACACACTCATGGGTGACCAGATTCTCTCTGAAGGATTAACTCAAATCCACAAGGTGGAAAGGTTTTCACCATTCGGATCAGGTGATAAGATCTTGGATCATGGATCAGGGTTTGTTTTTGAAATTTATAATGCTCCTTTTTTTGATGTAAAGAAATAATATAAAGTCAGTTGTTCATTATTATGTCTGGCTGTACATCTGTGTACACCTGAGCACTCTGAAAGGGTTTATATGATAACTGTACATTTAACCTGCTTATTACATGACTACTTACAAATACAGACACCACTATTTCAGTGTTATTGTAGTATAATTTATATAACATTAAAGACAGTATTTTTTAAAAAAAAATGTTAGCATTCACTTTTATATTTGTGGATTTCATTTTTTAATTTTAGTTTAGTTAATTGTCTTGTTTTGTTAGTTTTTTATCTTTCTAATTAGCTTTTTTATTTTAGTTAGTTGGAAAGCATTAATATTTTTAGGTGGAAATAGTTAATCTAATATTAGTATTTTATTTTATTCAAGCTTTATTTTAATAAATGTAAAGAGATTTGTAAAAGCTTTTGTTAACAAAAACATTGTTGTGTAGGTTATTAGTTGCCTGGGTAAGTTTTACAGTTTAGCAACATGATACAGAAGAAATAACAAGTGAAGGTCACAACTGACCATTAGGAATTAAGAGAAAAATTTGAATTGAAATAATTTGGTTTTTATAAAGCATATTTAAATTATGTCTTTAGGATATAAATGCAATACATTGTGTTTTCATAAAGTGTTTTATGCTCATGCGTTTGGTTGTCTTTGTTTTTAAAAAAATTCTTTCTTAGGAAGAGAAAGATAGATGATGTAGATGGAGGAGTCTCCAAGAAACAAAAGAAAGAAGATTAAAAACTGGAGCTGAAAATGAAGGTATGAGTTGTTTCTGATATCATATGGCTTGGATTATTGTGAATGATTTTTACCTAGTAACAAATGAATTTGCATCAATATAATGTAGATATTTTGATGCACGCTTTTCCATTTTAGCTTGGATAATCTTCCATCATTTAGCGTTTATTATCTTAAAAATGATTATATGGTATTAATGTTTTGTTTTTTATAAATTTTATTATTTTGCATTGTGTTCTTTTTTTTCTGTTACCAAAACATTGTGTTCTTTTTCTGTTTTTTAGTTTTGCTGTCTGTAGAAAAGAGACCATGATGTTTTCTCCCAACATTAAATTGATTGCTCTTAGATTTTTCTGTAAATTAGAAAGTATATCAGTCTGAAAATGCTTTTGTCTGGTTCTTGATGTATACTAGGAGCAAAGCGCAGCTGATCTGGGGAATTAAGGACAAGCTGAAGAAATTCTGCTCCATCAATGACATGAAGGAACTGCTTATTGCCAACAACCAGGAAGTTCCCTCTGGGGAGTCAAATGTAAGAAAAACTACTGATGTGCTGATTTTACCTCAAGCTCACTATCTTGACTAGCAATTTCAATAGCAGAATCAAAAGTCAGATACCAAGGAGAATCTTTGACCATTTTCACTATTTTACTTTATGACTCTGTGTATCATGAAACTATGTGTGGCTATTTAATTAACAGATCATAGACCGCCTTTCAGATTGCATGGCGTTTGGGTCTTTGAAGTCTTGTGAGACTTGCAAAGGGCAGCTTGTATTTAAGAGCGATGCATACTACTGTACTGGAGACATCTCTGCATGGACCAAATGTGTATTCAAGACTCAGACGCCCGATCGCAAAGACTGGGTCACTCCTAAGGTAAGTGCTGTAGATCTGTGGATATGCATGCAGGGGAATTTCAGCACCTACCATGTCCTCTAAATGTTATTCTCCCTCAGGAGTTCAGTGAGATTCCATTCTTAAAGAAGTTTAAGTTTCAACGGCAGGACCGTGTGTTTCCCAAAGATGCCCCACCTGCAGCCCCCACCCCCTCGTCTGCTGCTGCTACTGTGACCTCAGCCGCCCCAAGCGTGTCTACTGCCGCCAGTAATAACCTCGCTGAGGTGCCTGCAGGTCAGTGACTCTGACAGAAACCTTGAGAAATACTCAGGTTTATTTAGTGGTCAGTCATTTTAAGTCTTTGAACAACGGATAACGACACAAATAATGTCAAAACAATATATCGGTTGGGCTCTAGCTTTAAAGACATCTTTCCACAGTTGAATCACTAATTGAGCAATTACATCAGGCATGATTTGTTTATTTATGTATATTTCTCGTGTGTGTATGTATATATATATATATATATATATATATATATATATATATATATATATATACCTATAATTTAACTTACTTTTATATACATTTTCATTTTAGGTTGTTAGGAAATCTATTTTGTTATTATACTTTGATTCCGTTTTAGTAGGTTTAGTTTAATTTTAATGATTTTATTATTTTCTCAGATTGCTAAAGCAGCATTTCTACTTTTGTTTGACGTTTCTAGTATATACTATTTATATTGTATTTAAGCTATATTCTAATTAACAAGATTAGAAAATAGTTAAATATTTTAATAATTTTAGCTTTAATAAAACAGCAAAAACAATAATAGCACATTTTATTTTATTTACTTGTAAAATGTAAGTTGTAAACACTGGGGAGGCTACCATGGCTTTTTATTCATTGTAGTAAATTACTTGCACTTTAGAGACAAAAAGTTCGGGCAGAGAGAAATTTTTATTTGCGTCTTGATGTTTACATTCTGAATTTTTCATGTTATGTCCCAAAATTCATATTAAAATTGCTGATCTCTATTTTTTTGTATTATTCTCTTAAAAACTGATAGTATGGAAAGCAAGTTAAGCAGGTACTGTTATGTTAAGCTCTTTCAATTTTTACGAGTGTAAAGATTGTTTTTCCTCAATGTGTCATCTAGATAAGCCTCTGACAGGACTGAAGCTGCTTTCTGTGGGAAAGCTTAGCAAGAACAAAGATGAGCTGAAAAATGCAGTGGAAGAACTGGGTGGAAAAATCACAGGCTCTGCCAACAAAGCTGCTCTCTGCCTCAGCAGCAAGAGTGAGTGATGTTCTCTAACTCTTTTCCAAACCCTTGTGAGCTGCCTTGCTGTCAAAGTAGACAGACTGCTGCCTGACAAAAATAAGTTATGCTCGAGTCGGTATGATACAAAACGAGGTGTGCGTGTTAACTAGGTGTCTTGTTTGTACTTGCCGACTAGTAAATTTGTCCCCTCTGGCTTGTCGCCAGCTTGTTTATTTGTTGGCGTGTCGCTTCGAAACTCATTAATAACTTGCTCTGTTCCTTTTGTGTCTCAGAGGAGATTGAAAAAATGAGTAAGAAGATGGAGGAGGTGAGGGACACAGGTGTGCGTGTGGTGGCAGAGGACTTCCTCTCTGACATCAAGGAGTCTGGAAAGGCCCTCCAGGAGCTCATCTCCCTGCATGCCATCTCACCCTGGGGTGCTGAAGTTAAAGTCGAGTCCCAGGCTGCAGCCCCGGCCTCCAAATCCACTGGCGCTCATTCCTCAAAGAGTACCGGCAGTGTCAAAGAGGAAGAAGGTTAGAAAGAGGCATTTTAATTTTCCAGCAAAACTTCTTATAAAGAAAGATTAAAAAATGTAACTCCTGTATGCACATGCACCAGATGAAATTTTAGTTATTTAGGTTTTACTGACAATGAAACAAAATCTGGAAGTGATTTTGAGCAGGATTTGTTTGGGTGAAACATGTTAGGCTGTGATTTGATTACAATTATATTGACATATTTATATAAGTTTTATTTAAAAAATAAAGTATATAATAAAATCTAATTATATACATTTTATTTATTGTTTGTTTATATAAATATTTAATCAACATAAAATATATATTGTGTGCGTGTGTATACATATAATCCAGTGTTTTAAAGAAATAATGTTTTTTTTATTCAAAGTTGTTGTAGTTTTGTTCCAGGATTGTTAGAAGCATTTTCAGATTCCATTTCTATACATTCTCAAATGCACTGACATTATTTTTATTTGGAAATCTTAAAAGACAGTGTTATACACTCTTGCTGAATAATAATGCTGTTTTCTTACTCCGGCAGGTGGAAGCAAATCAAAGAAAATGAAACTGACAGTAAAAGGAGGGGCAGCAGTTGATCCAGACTCAGGTGAGACTGAGTCTTGTTTTCCGTAGCACTTTGAGATAAGAGTTAATCTTATATCTGGATATGTTTGATATATATATTGTTTGTGCAATGCCTTAATCATGATTTGATTGCTCAGGTCTGGAAAACTGTGCTCATGTACTGGATCAGAATGGGAAGATTTACAGCGCTACACTGGGTCTTGTGGACATTGTCAGAGGGACGAACTCATACTACAAACTACAGCTGCTGGAGGATGATGTTAAGAAACAGTGAGCCTAACCCATTTTTGTGATATAATTTTACTTGTCCATCATTAGACAGCTTATTTAATTGCACAACATAAGTAATCCATAGTCATTTCATACTGTATATACAGGTTTCTTACTTTACAAGCAGCATTTAACCAGTACCTGCTTCAAAATGTTTCTCATGAGGTGTTTCTCTTATGGAAGTGTGAATACAGGGTACAAATGACTGCAAACTTAAGTACAATTGTTATATGAGTAATACCTTATAATTATTTGACCAGACTGGTCTCTTGTCTTGAGCATGCTTGTGTTGCTTTTTCAGATACTGGGTGTTTAGGTCATGGGGTCGAGTCGCCACCACCATTGGGGGAAACAAACTGGACAAGTTTTATGATAAGAACTCTGCTATGGACAATTTCTGCAGTGTGTATGAGGAAAAAACTGGGAATGCCTGGGCCTCCAGCAACTTCACAAAATACCCAAATAAGTTTTATCCTCTAGAGATTGACTACGGACAGGTAGGAACTGGCATAACATCTAGCCAAAGCACTATTGGCTATATAAGAGTGTGATTTTTAAAAAGCAAGCATTGCTAGAATTGTGCATACGTCCGTTAACATGAATTAGAGGCTGTCAGAAAGGCCCTTACTGTCAAAGACAGTAAACAATCTTACTTTGGAAGTGTGCCGAGGCTCATGTATGGGGCCATACATGAGCCTCGGCACACTTCCAAAGTGAGATTGTACCTTGATAGAGATCCTACAATGTAAACATGGTGTTATAGTATTAAACAAGTTATTTATAATCGAAATAAAATGGTTATGGAGCTTTCTGCATATATTTTCCCAGGACGAGGAGGCTGTGAAGAAGTTAACTGCAAGCGCAGGCGCCAAGTCCAAGCTGGACAAACCCATCCAAGACCTTATGCGAATGATCTTTGATGTGGAGAGCATGAAGAAAGCCATGGTTGAATTTGAGGTGTGTTAAGTTTCTCCCCTTTTTTTTTTTTTTTTTAAGAAAATAGTAAAATAGCACTAAAACTGTTAATATTTATTGTGGTCGTGTATGTGATGATAACTTGTGTAATTTCTCCTACAGATTGACTTGCAGAAGATGCCTTTAGGAAAACTGAGTAAGAGACAGATCCAGAGTGCTTATTCCCTTCTGAGTGAGGTCCAACAGGTTGGTTCTAAAAGCTGGATCTCAACCTCATATGTCTCATATATCTCATATGTATTAAAAGCCTGGCTCTTTCCATTTCGGTCTAACTTCATTTTTGCTTTCATTAATTTCTGTAGGCTGTAGCAGATAGCGCTGCAGAAGCACAGATCTTAGATCTGTCCAATCGCTTCTACACACTGATACCTCACGACTTCGGCATGAAGAAACCCCCACTGTTGAATAACATGGATTACATACAGGTACGACTTGGGCAACCATAAAGATTGTCCGGCAACAGTGTGGTGGTTGTACTCAGTTCTGTTGCATATCCATTATAGCAAAAGGTGCAGATGCTGGACAACCTGTTGGACATTGAGGTGGCCTACAGCCTGCTACGGGGAGGAGTGGAGGACAATGGGAAGGACCCCATTGACATTAACTATGAGAAACTCAAAACCAAAATTGAGGTAAAATGTGTTTCACAAGAATAGCTATTCTTCACTGTTACCATGATGTGGTCATGTTGTAGTGATTGATGCTGATTTTGTGTTTCTAGGTGGTCGACAAGTCATCAAGTGAGGCTCAGCTTATCCAACAATATGTGAAGAACACACACGCTGCTACTCACAACACCTATACACTGGATGTCGAGGAGGTGAGGTTAACTCTATAAAGTCTGTTGTATGTGAACTTTTATGTTTTTATGTTTTTTTTATAAACTTAGAAAAATTCTAATTTTCAGTCTTTACAGAGTTCACTAGTGCATTAAGTATTGCTACATAAATCAATTGAATACATGGCTGTATAAATATAGCTGTAAAATAGCAAGCTTTTATCTCTGACTGCTTTTGTATTGTTAGATCTTTAAGATCGACAGGGAGGGTGAGTCCCAGCGTTTTCGTCCTTTCAAAGAATTACACAACCGGCAGCTGTTGTGGCATGGCTCCCGCACCACCAACTATGCAGGTATCCTGTCTCAGGGTCTGCGTATCGCTCCTCCTGAAGCTCCAGTGGTAAGTTTCTGCATCCTCCATTGCCAATGGCTGCATCTCTCTGAAAAAAAATTAGTATGCAAAAAAAAAAACACTGTATTAGAATAGTTTCTTTCTTAAAGGGGTCATGAAATGGAGAATCAGAATGTTCTTGATTGCACATGTAAGAGGTTTCAGAACTCAAAACTCAAATTTAAAATATGAATATCTTTAAACTCCCCAGCCTAAAATATGAATTATTCTTTTCTATCCTTCTGAAACAGCTGTTTATTTTTAATGGCATGCCTAAGCGACTGAAAAATGAACAGAAAAATGTTTGTGAATTATTCTAAACATGCCGCTGGTTTTGCAAAACATGTTTTATTTAAAGATGCAGCAGTGCCAAACATTTAGACTGTTAGAATATTTAGAATGTTGCAATACTAGTGTGCTCTAATCATATGAATTCTCTTTGTGTTTTTTTTTAATACAGACAGGCTACATGTTTGGCAAAGGTGTTTACTTTGCTGACATGGTGTCGAAGAGTGGAAACTACTGCCACACATCCCAGGCTGATCCTGTTGGCCTACTTCTGTTAGGAGAGGTTGCCCTTGGAAACATGTAAGAGATCCTCTTTTTGTCCTAGTTGTACGATGACTACATTTGAATTTAGAAAGTTAATATGCTAGAGTACAAACGTTTGGGGTCAGTAAGATTTTTCTTATGCTCACCAAAGTTGCTTTTGTTTGATTTGTATGATATGAATACAGTAATATTGTTAAATAATATTACAATTGAAAAGAACTGTTTAACATTGTAAAATGTAATTTGTTCCTGTGATGCCAAAGCAGAATTTTCTGTATTTCCAGAATTTCCTTCAGAAATCATTCTTGTATGCTAATTTGGTGCTCAAAAACATTTCTCATTATGATGTTAAAACCGTTCTGCTGCATAATATTTTGGTGGAAACCAAAAAGAATGTTTATTTTAAAAGCTACACGTTACGAAATAAGTCTAATATGTTTACATTATAAATGTCTTTACTGTTACTTTGATCTATTTAATGCCATCTTGCTCAATTAAAGTATTATGAAATGTACTGACCCCAAACCTTTGAACAGTATTGTATGTCAACAATTGGAAATTAGGAAGGCAAAGTATGTTGTGCCCTTCTATGATTTATTGTTGTCTGCTCTAAAGATCTGATTGTGATTTGTCTTCTACTCTAAAGGCATGAATTGAAGAAGGCCTCACACATTACGAAGTTACCAAAGGGTAAACACAGTGTCAAAGGTAAGATGGCTCTACATTCAAGTCAAGTCATCTTTATTTATATAGCGCTTTATACAATATAGATTGTCAAAGGAGCTCTACAGTGTCAAACAGGAAAAACTTGTGCTGAAAATGAAAGAGAACAATGAAAAAACAGTCAGTTTTTTTCAGTTCATTGATTCAGTGATGTCATCATTCAGCCCAGCTCTGTTCAGTTCTCTTCACATAGCCAGAAAGATATTTTTTTTTAGTTAAGCTGCTGTTTAAAATGTCCTAAACTCAAGAAGTCCAGAACTGTGTTCTTTTTCTAACTTCGCTCTGTGGTTCACTGTGGGAATCGCTTTGGGCGTGACCAACTGCAGAAGCTCCAATGACACCACGTCTGTCTTTGACACGTCTGTCCCTGCCCAAGTCATTTGCGCTTTCTTCCCATGGGAGACTGCAGCAAGCTCTTTCAGCACATCCTGACTTTGCTGATCTTCGCTTAACTGTTCAACAGGCGAGCCGTCATTGGTATCCGTCACCAAATGCATGGTCAGTGAACTGGATTGTGTTGTGACGTCATTAACAGTTTGAATAGTGTCCGCATCATGGTGAGCTATTCTATTGGCCAATTGCGTATTAAATTACTGCGGTAGGCGACGTCAAGTCAACTAGGCTTTACGCAACATGTTAAGGCGAGCTTTCAGAAGGTTTAATTACCTTGGACCAACAGGCTTACGTGTTGTGACGGGCCGCCAAAGGGAATGAGTCGAAGATCAGGGAGGTTGCATCCCACCTATGTCCATCCTCATGTTAAAGGGATACTCCATCCCAAAATTAAAATTTTGTCATTAATCACTTACCCCCATGTCGTTCCAAACCCGTAAAAGCTCCGTTTGTCCTCAGAACACAATTTAAGATATTTTGGATGAAGACCTGAAGGCTCGAGACTGTTCCATAGACTGCCAAATAAATAACAGTGTCAAGGTCCATAAAAGGTATGAAAGTTGTCGTCAGAATACTCCATCTGCCATCAGACATGCAATCTGGGTTATATGAAGCGACGGGGACACTTTCTGTAAGCGAAGAAAACAAAAATAACGACTTTATTCAATAATTCCTTTGTCAGCGGTCTCCTCTGTGTCTCTCCATATCACCGTATGCTCTTCTGTGTCATCCGCGCCACAGGGATGTGGCTGTTGTTCTGCGTATATTTAGCTTTGATTTTAAATAAAACAGCACATCCTTGTGGCACGGATGATACAGAAGAGCATATACAGCATACAGTGATAATGAGAGACAGAGGAGACTGTTGACATAGGAGTTATTGAATAAAGTCGTTATTTTTGTTTTCTTTGCTTACAAAAAGTGTTCCCGTCGCTTCATATAACCCAGATTCCACGTCTGATGGCAGATGGAGTATTCTTTAGATTAGATTCAACTTTATTGTCATTGCACATGTAAGGTACAAGGCAACAAAATGCAGTGATGACGACTTTCATACCTTTTATGGACCTTGACACTGTTATTTATTTGGCAGTCTATGGGACAGTCACAAGCCTCCAGGTTTTCATCCAAAATATCTTAAATTGTGTTCCAAAGACAAATGGAGCTTTTACGGGTTTGGAATGACATGGGGGTAAGTGATTAATGACAACATTTTCATTTTGGGGTGGAGTATCCCTTTAAGCTACCATCTCGGGCAGGGACCCTCACCCCATGTGCATCGTGACTATGGGCCCGAAGCACACTCAGACATCGCTGGCGGATCCACAGACATCCGCTCACTGTGCGTCATTGCCGGTGGAAATCCTGGAAAGGAGGCTGAGAGTGCCCACGGCCAAGGATGTATTACGTGTAGAATCATTATGTATTACGTTAAGTAACCCATCATTTCTGATAGAAAGGTTTTAACGTGTCTTCTGTTTTAAGGTTTGGGAAGAACTGCTCCAGACCCAAGAGCTACTGTATCTCTGAATGGAGTGGATGTTCCTCTGGGCAAATCCATCAACACAAATATTGAAGACTCAAGTCTGCTCTACAACGAGTATCCTTTTGTTTTCTGCATCATTCATTTTCCTTCTCGCTTTTGTTTATCTCTTGTTTTAGGTAAATGTACATCTTAAATATATTTAGACAATTACACATTCACTAATCTTTCACAGTTTCCCTTGACTCTGACTTCCTCCAGGTACATTGTGTATGATATTGCTCAGGTTAACCTAAAGTACCTGCTGAAGATTCGCTTCAACTACCAGACCTCTCTGTGGTGAGACAGCAGATGAGATCTGTCCAGGTGGACAGACGTTTGGACGCCACTGAAGCCCACTGCTACAGCTTTAGCACCAAGACCAAGCAGCATATGGGTTGTTAAACGATCGAATCAGTTCTCCAGCGCTTCGACAGCACATTTCCTGTTGCTTTGTCTGTTAGTTTGGAGTAAGCTAAGTAGCTATATATAAATTGTATCACTGCATTGTTGCAAATATTGCAGGCTTTGGTACATATTCACAGAAATGATTGGACTTATCTGTTGAGATCTTTCTTATAAGCTACCAACGATGATGGGTAGACAGTGTTTCAGACTTTTTCTTTAATAGTTTTGCTAAACCTTGAACCAGGTTAACTGTAACACATCTAGTGTACACATTTTTGTTTGTCTTCTCAATACATATAAAAAAATGTTGTAAGCTAGGAAATAGCCTGCCATAAGTGTGTATAACCTTTTACTAGAATTGCCAGTGTATGGACAAATGTTTTTGTATGTTAAATCTGTGCCATCCCTCCTTTGCTTTTCTGTTTTACTTTGGCCAACTAAAAATGGTAATAAAAAGTTAAAAGCAATGGCTGCTGCTGTACTTACGCACCTGTAATCTTTTTTGTTTTTTTGTTTTTGGTAAATGTTGCTCCACAGCGGTTTTGTGGACAAGAAGCTGTTCACGTCCTGACTAATGTCTTTGCATCATAAATAAAACAGTTTTTAAACAGCTCATTTATTTCTGTCACATGATTCTGTTCAGTTTCACCAACATTTGTGTATGAAAGAATCCAGAAGAAATAACTCTGCTGAAAAAAAAACAATAGACACCATCACAAAATTTTTAATGGTTAAAATGGGACTTGTACTGGTTTTACTGGAAACTGTAATGGACCCTGTGGGTCTCTACAGGTAATTGGTTACCCTCTTTTGGTGGCTTGTTAAAACCAATAAATAATACATGACAGGAAACCATGTTTTAATGGTTAAAAGTTAATGTAATGTTTGTATTTGTAGTGGAAACCATTAGAATTTTCTGTGATGGTTCTATTGTTTTTTTTCAACCGGGAAGAATAACATAGTGTTCACTGCCATTGCTATTTGAAATAAATTGTACCAGACTATTCTATTTCTGTACATTTGTGATTAAAATTGCTCTGTACTCAGTATCACAGCATATGTTCTGACCAAATCTTTTTGAAAATGTATTATGGGTTTACCACATTAAAAAATAAGTAAAAACGGAAGCTATGGCATGTTGGTGGAGATTTGCATTAAATCTATTAGAGTAACAGTAATCTACTGTTTGAAGTCCCCCAGTAAAACTGTTTACACCTGCAGGAACTACAATACATTTTTATAAGTGTAGTTCTAGACTACCAAAAAAGCACCTTGGTACTGTTTTTACTATGTTACTGTGCATGTGTCTCTCTGACACTAACCACCATGCATGCATAGTTTACCTGTGGTTATGATTTTGCCACAAACTATGGCAGTGGTTCTCAACATTTTTGACTTGAAACAAGTTCATAATTATGCGTTATGCAATGAAATAAGATTTGTTATAAAGATTAAAACTAAAATACTCAGTTTACAACTTAATTTTACGTTTTTAATTTAGATTTTTTTAGTTAGTTTAGTCATTTAAGTCATCCTGAGGCCTGTGGGCCCCAGTCTCCTGGTTGAGAAGAACCAGAGATGTGTAGTCAAGGAAACCTTTCAAACTGGTTTTAAAAGGATAATATAAAAATAAGAAAGTGGCTAAACATAAAAACACACCTGATCAGTCCTAACGTATTTTAAGATTCTTGTATTTGCATGCAATGTACATGAAATCTAAAATATTTTTGGTAGTTAGAGCGCAGACTGTGGAGTGTTTGAACTGCCCTCTCCGTCCCACAATGCATCGCGGCACTCGGCCTTTGAAAAACCGGCGCGGCTAATTCAAGATGGCGGAGCTCGAGCAGCTGTTAGACGAGAGTGAGTAATAAAACTAACTCCTCACTAGAGCTTCTTAACCCTCTTGTCGAGCATGTGTACACTTTTAAGGCACTTAGCAACGCATGTTATTTGACATACATTTCAAGTGTTTTTCATTGAGAGGGGTTTTAAAATAGACGCAAAGTTATTAGCGCTGGGGCTAACGAGCTAACAGTTAGCTTTCAGAAGCTACTACTATAAATAAATATCATACCTGAGGAGGTTTTCGCCTACCAGTCTCTTTATAAAGCTTTATTTACGACCAAACCTAATCTTGCGGTTAATAGTCGTAGTGTGGTGGTTATAATACGGACAGAGTTTAACTTCACAGACATTTATAGGGTCGTAACTCGATGACAGCTGCAGGGTTTTGTTGTTCTTGTCAGTGTCAGTCTGTTTGTGCACTAGAACACTCTCCGTACAATATACAAACACTTTCCATATGTTAACAGCACTCTTCATATGCTATAAATACTCTCTCTATATGATGCAACACTGGTGTCTAGATTTTATCTGGTTCATCACAGTAAATCTCAGTGGATTTTTTCCCTTGTCATATGTATATATGCTTTGTTTTTATTGCATTAGGATCGCGGAGGATGTAAATCCTCGGCTATGCTGTTCGGTTGTTCGCATTGCTGTTACTTTATAATTATTACTGTTAATATCTGCAACAATTGCCCAAATGCATTGTTTGCATATTGAACTAGAACAGTGATAAAAACACATTGTAATATACTCAGTACTATAAGCAGCTTATGCTTACAAAGAGATTATTTGTGGTTTCTGAGTGGATCAGTTTGAGTAAAAAAATTACATTATAAAATACATATATAATTTAAAGTAATAGTAACTGCCCAAAGCATAACTGACACATAGCACTTTTATTATGGAATTATGCGTGTTATATTTTTAGCATCTTTAGTATCTGTGTGGAGTAAGATGGATATGAACTTAATTATCACCTTTGGCTTTGCCCAGGGTTTGTTGCATAAATTTAAGATTTGCTTTTTTAGATGTTTAATCGTATCTTTCTTTTGAAAATGTTGTGTTTAGATGTTTATCAAAGTTGTGCATTGTTCATCCGTTGTTCTTTTGTCTTCAGGCTCTTCAGCTAAAGCCCTTGTAAGTTTAAGAGGTAGGTCAGTCTACTGTTGGTGACCCCCGCAGCTATTGCGCTGTACATTGTCACAAAATACTGCGTCTGTACCTCACAGCCACAGCTTGGTAATTGTTGGCACTGCTGTTTTGCTTTTCCTACAGAAGGAAGTTTGTCTAATACTCTAAATGAGAAGAACAATTTACCAAAATCTCAGAGCACCAGGGGACGGAGCAGTTACGTTTCTGTGGAAACGGTAAGATGTCATTAATGCTTAATTTGTTGTCGTACTGTTTGCTACAATTCCAGGTTTGCCAGACCTCAGTCAAGGTACCGGCATATTTAATTTTTTGATGGGAATGTAAAGAACGTTCAGCAGATTATACTGCTTGTTTTTTACAACAGCAATTGTTCAGCTGTTTAAATGTTTCAAAAACAGTTTTGAAAATTATAAGACTTTTGTACAGTGTGTGGAGACTGTAAGTCAATTTCGAACAGCCTTGTTTTCATATGCTTTAAGTGAAAGTGACGTGACATACAGCCAATTATGGTGACCCATACTCATAATTTGTGCTCTGCATTTAACCCATACAAAGTGCACACACACAGCAGTGAACAGACACATACCTTGAACACACACCTGGAGCAGTGGGTATCATTTATGCTGCGGCACCCGGGGAGCAGTTGGGGGTTTGGTGCCTTGCTCAAGGACACCCCAGTCGTGGTATTGCCGGCCCGAGACTCAAACCCACAACCTTAGGGTTAGGAGTCAAACTCTCCAACCACTAGGCCACGACTTCCCCACTTTTAATTCAATAGGGTGCCTACCTGACCAAGGTCAATAGTAGCACCTTTGCCTTTTAATGTTTACTGTTCATAAATATCTCCTGTCTGCATTGTCCTTCAGCCAACAAGGAGCTCAAAGAGGAGTCGCCTGTCATGTGAGGATGAGGAGCGGCCACTCGCCTCCAGATCTCCCAGGAGAAGCCAGAGGGTCACCACTGTGCCTCAGGTGAGAGCAATGTCCAGGATGTGCTTTTAAGGATACATTAACCTATTGACATAAAGATCAGTGATTTTAGCATTTTTAATGACCAGCAAAATTTGAATGTTTTCCTTTTCAGAAACTTACAAATGTCACAACACCAGACAAAAGGGCTTCACAGAAAATTGGACTGAGACTAAGAAACTTGCTCAAACTTCCCAAAGCGCACAAATGGTGCATCTACGAATGGTTCTATTCAAATATTGACAGGTATGTTCTGCAGACCTTATATTTCCAGTTATTGTGTGCAGTTTTTGTGCTGTTAATATTCACATTCTTATTTTAATCATTTTGAGTATTGGAAAGCAATAGTGTCTGCCATCCATAAATTATGATATTGTATTTCCGTTATTAATAGATTGTTAATATTAATAGACCCAGTAAATAACTTGTATAGTGAATGTATCAGCATTATATTGACATTGCTAGAACACTGATATTTATGTTTTTGCCTTTCCAATTGTCATCTTTTTCATGTTTTTTAGGCCTTTATTTGAAGGAGACAATGACTTTTGCCTATGTCTGAAGGAGTCTTTTCCTAATCTAAAGACCAGAAAGTTGACCAGAGTTGAATGGGGAACAATCAGAAGACTTATGGGCAAACCTCGAAGGTTAAATGGCTGCACACTTTCAACCTTATACAGTAATAAATGCAGTGCTGATATCTTTGAGATTCAGATTCTTGCACTTATGTGTCTCATGTTTTTCAGATGTTCCTCAGCATTCTTTGCTGAAGAGCGAATGGCTCTGAAACAGAAGAGGCAGAAGATGCGTCTCCTGCAGCAGAGGAAAATCACAGATATGTCTCTATGCAAAGACCTGCCAGATGAGATTCCTTTGCCCTTGGTCATTGGCACTAAAGTTACAGGTGAGGAGCCGTTTGATATGACACAATCAGCAAATGTGTACGGAGCATTTTAAAATAGAGTTTAGGGCTGGGCGATTTTTCCAGATTTTATCAATTAATTCGAATTTGATGTTTTTCCATGATTTTATTTTTTTGAAATTGAGAAATCACAATTTTTGAATAGAAATATTACCAAATGTTAGAAATAGACACTTTGACAATATGCCAGTGATAACAGTAAAGACAAAAGAACAATCCAACTGCATGTCGGCGCACATGATCAACCGCTCACATGTGAAGTGCTCTGTGAAGGACCATAAATATATCGCTAGGCGCCATTCATGCAGAATGCGCTTTTGTGTTTATAAAGATGCGACGCAGCAGTGGAATAGGAAAAAAAGCAAGAAGATGGGAGTGAACTTCTTTAACTTGAGCGCAGTGTTTTTAGAATGGCATTTCATGCATGAGACGCTACAAGAGATGAGAGTGCAACAGTCAAACACATCCATGTTTACATAGAAAAAAAACACTGGAAAAGCAGCGTGATCGAATTAAAAAAAAAACTGTAACTACTACTGTATGCCTGATATTTCATGTTTGCATCATGGTGACAGGCTGAAACCTGCAGTTGTTTTTATAGAATATTTATAGTTAATAATAGTCTACTGGTGTTATACCTTCAGTTGTTTTGAATATGAATTAACTTGACTTTTGAGAATTTTTTGAAAGCATTTTCCTCATTATTTCTGAACATGTATAAGATACGTTTGTACAAGATGTAGTTGTAGTTCATTCATCTTCTCTGCAAAGATATTTAACAAGTGACTTGTTTAACATTTAAATCATGTTGTGGAGCACTTGGAATAATTTTTTCTTTTACTAGAGGGTTAATAAAGAAAAAGTTACTTTAATCTTGTTGTAGTTACGTTATTTTGTTTAAGTTGACTAGTTAAAAATTGTAAAAAAATCGAGAATCGTTAAAACGTTCTGAAAAAAAAATCAAGATTTAATCTTTTGCCAAATCGCCCAGCTCTAGACTTTTTGTGTCTTCTTCAGATTGTAAGTTTAGTAAAAAATTAACTTGATCCAGAGGTATTGTAGTTTTTTTTTTTTTTTTGCTTATATAATCATATTTTGCTCATCGTGCTGAAATCAATGGTATGCCTTTTTGCCAAATAAAATATATATATGTATTTTTTTTCTTTTAAACTGTAGCTCGTCTTAGGGGTGTCCATGATGGCCTGTTTACTGGTCAGATTGATGCAGTAGATACCAGTGCAGCAACGTATCGTGTGACCTTTGACAGAAGTGGGCTCGGCACACACACTGTTCCTGACTACGAAGTGCTTGTAAGAAAATTACTGTCTTATAATTTGAGTCGTTCTTTAAAACAGTAAAGTGTCATTTGATTTGAATGGCTAACACTCCCCACTGCTTTCTCTCCAGAGTAATGAACCTCATGAGACGATGCCCATATCTGCTTTCGCTCAGAAACAGAGGCCACCTCGTTTCCAGAACTTTCTGACCCCACCCCGCGGGTCCTATCCCGGCTCAACCCAGTCCATCTTAATGGTAAAATCAGACTGTCAAATGTGTTTTTTAAATGGGGTTGTTAACTGGTGTTTCATTTTCCTGAAATGTTTCTGAGGTCTGCTCTTCTAGTGTTGCAGGCAACATAGACAAAACAAGGCTAAATACAAATAATAAACTGCAACTACGTGTGGTTTGTTCCAGCCACAAAGTGTTTCCTTTGGTGAATAATTGGGTGCCAAAAGTATGCAACCATTTCAGAAGCCATTTAGAAATCAAACACTTAATTTTTAAGGACAGGTTTTGAAAGACAATTTTGGTTCTGTGTGTCACACTTCATAAAATGTGGGTCCTGAAGCAAAACCAGTTGAGAACCACTGACATGAATAATCATGTTAAAAATTAAATTCCACCAAAATGTTTTGGAAAAATTGTCTTAGCCTCTGTTTGCTCTGTTCCCAGGATAATGACCCTCTGTTCAGTCAATCCCCCTGGAGAAATAAACTGACAGGAACTGATGGAGAGACACTGGGTGGCTTTCCTGTCAAGTTTCTTGTGCAAGTGGTAAGAATTGTCACTACTGATGTTCTCTATTTATTTGAATATCCACAGAATTTCAATATTTTGTTTTATTCTCCTGCTAGACACGCCTGTCCAAAATCCTCATGATTAAAAAAGAACACATAAAGCATTTGAAGGAGATGAACACAGAAGCTGAGAAGCTGGTAAGTGACTGACAGCTGATATGGTGTTGTTTTTGTACACGTTAACTTAGTAGTACACCATGTAACTTCTTCCATTATTCGTCTGCAGAAGTCCTATTCCATGCCGATCGGATTGGACTTGCAGAAGAGATATGCCACAACTGTACTGGACCTGGAACAGCTTAATAAAGACCTTAACAAAGTCCTTCATGAAGTACAGCAGTTTTGCTATGAGGTACGTATGTTTCTTTTACTCACCCCACCACATGACCAAACTTGCCTTCCAGACCTTTAGTTCTGGTTTTCTTCACAAGATTCTGCATTTAAGAAAAAAACATGCATTTAAGTTCACTTTCACCCATTTTTCTTTCACTTTCCATGATCTTCTCTGTTTAGCTGGCTCCAGATCAGGGCATGCAGCCTGCAGATCAGCCCAGTGAGTTGCGACGGCGCTGTGAAGAAGAGTCACAGGAAGTTGTGAGTCAGAGTAATGCATTGCCTGATGGAGAGCAACGTGTCCAGAGCTCCAGCCTCACCCAACTCGTCTCTCGTCTTACGGCACTCCTTCTGCAGATCAGGGTACCAGTTGTTTAAATGAGAACAGTTTTACATTATCTGAAGGAAGCATGCCTTATCACTACGGTAGTTTATTTTCACCACAGAATTAAAATTTCAAAAACGTAATTGTGACTTTTTATGCATCTTTTTTTCCCCTGCATTTACATCTCACAATTTTTTACCTTTATTTATTTCTGACTTTTCATCTCACAATTTTTCCTTCACTTCCCCAGAATTCTGAGTTTACATCTCTCAATTTTTCTTTTTTTCTCTGAATTCTGAGTTTATATCTCGTAATTCTGACTTTTCTTTTGCCACAAAATAGAAAAGGTCATTGTGACGTTTCATCTCACAATTCTGACTGTTCTTGTAATTCTGAGACAAATGTCCAAATTGTGAAATACGTTGCCATTACCTTTTCGGTTTTCTTTTTTTATTCTTTTTTTTCTTCCATACTAAAAAGCATGTACATACAGACCAGGAACTTGTGAGCCAAGACTACCATGATTAAGCATGTTGAATACTAATCAATTAACAGCTCAGTTGCTCAACTAAGTTTTTCATTCAGCTCTGTCAAGCTCTTTTAAGTGCCACAATGTCACATGAAAATTTACTTCACACTGAATCCTAATCATATTTCTTTCCTTATTTAATGCAGTGTTTGGCCGAAGGGGGAGACTTGAATTCATTTGAATTTAAATCACTCACAGACTCTCTGAATGACATAAAGAGTTCAATAGATGACTCCAACCTGAGGTAATACATATTTTGTTTTCATTTCTGTTGTTTTTGCTCCATTTATCTTACATTGTCTGTTTTTATTTTTGCCGTTTTGAAAGTCCTAGTCACACAGTGCCGATATCATCTTTAAAAAAACTCAAAGAAATGAATCACCTACAATGATCTGTCTTCTGCAGTTGTTTTCAGGATAATGTGGAGATCCATGTAGCACACATACAAAGTGGGCTGAGCCAGCTGGGTAACCTCCATGCTTTCTCTGCCAACAACACCAACAGAACGTGACTGAAATGAACTTGCACACCTCCCATTCTCAAATACGGACAGCGACGCACCTCTTCAGCTCATCACTTTGTTCTTTTGTGTTCATTCTGTTTGACGTTATGAAAGGTCTGCACAAGTAGTGTTAAAATTCTCTGCCCGACACCAAAGTGTCTGAAGATGTTCAACTAGCTAGCAAAAAAAAAAAAGTGTGTGAAGCTGTTTTGTAGATGTAACTGTTTGATGTCATAACAGATGTTGCTCACACTCAATTTGATATTTAAGTTTCCCCTGATTTTTATTGTTGGTGGTTTCCAACTAGGGTGTATTTCGAATGACACTCCTGATTGGTGCAGTTTGTTTGACTGAAACTATTTTGTATAATTTTATTTCCTGTGTCTCTTTCTCGAAGTGTATAACTTTGAGTGTCCTGAGAGATGAGGTACTGTTCTGTCTGTTTTAAACTGTTCTGTATGTTTTAAATATGTACATTGTAGATAACTGTACAGTTCACTCAAAATATATCAATAAATCGATCATATATAGGGGTAATGTGGACATTTTTTGACTTGCCAGATTTAGGTATTTTTGCAAAGCAACCAATCTGTTTATACAAGTCCTATAATAGACAGCTGTGTGGAATGAAACAGTTTGTCTTGTCCTTAGAAGAAGAACTAATCATCCAAATGCCCCACTGGTGAATGTTTTAAATGCGTTAGTTTGCTGTGGGGTTGTTTTTTAACCTGTAAGTGTATGCATGACACGGACATTTGTAAATAAATTGATTTCTATTATCTTCATGAAGGCTCGGAGTCTGTATTTTGGTGTTTTATAAAAACATTTATGAATGTAGAATGTCTTCCTTTACACCCATATTGTGTCATAATCACACGTAACATAATATACAATAATATCTGAAATATACAATAAATATCTGATTTTCAAACCTTTAATGTTCTTCAAAGCTTCAGATAAACTCTGTGAGTGTTAAATTGAAAATGCTAAATAAACCCATTAAAACCAGCCATGGCTTCTCTTTCCCAATCCGAGTCGGAATCTGAGAACTCGACAGCTTCGCTTGCTCTAATGGGAGAGAAAGTTCCAAAACATCCCGACTGGACCTTTACTGGCATGTTTTGGACAGAACAGGTGACATGTTTGGGGGATGATGAAGACGTCATGAAGTTATTCTGTGACGGGAGTGGTGGAATAACAACCTTCATCTCTGGCCCAATGGTCTTGTTCGGAGGGAAGTTATCATACTCCACCAAAAACTGCTTCATTGTAGACTTAGCATGGCTGGTGCTCATAAACTGTCCGTGTCCCTTTGGATACTGCTGTGTGTAGATGCATGGCACCACAACACTCAGGTGATCCGTCTTGATCTGGTTCTCCTCGGTTCTGCTGAACATGCATGGAATCGCGGTTGGGTTGTACACGTCACCTTTCATGGTGCAGATCTTCTCATCTGAGGTGTTGATCAGCTGTTGACTGAAGTTGTCCCTGGTGTCAAACTTTGGCAGTCTTTGTGTCTCCAGGCCAGTGAGGTTCTGATGTGTCGTAAACTGGTTCATAAGGAGACTGTTGGGGGTCGGAACATTTCCACTGTTCTTATTTGGAACAGGAATTCCCACCTGGCGCCGAGACTTGGCTCTTCGGTTCTGAAACCAGACCTGAATAAAAAAAGAAATAAATAATTGACATTGGTTTAGAAAGCTGATTCCATTAATAAACACGATATAACACCACACTGGCATACAGTCAGACAACACCAGCAGTAGGGAAGACTGGGGCTATAATTATCATACTTTTATTAAAACTGAAAGGTTGAACTGTTTTTTCAAGATCAGCATTTTTCATAAATGTCAATTTAGGGGACGTTGTAATACAGTATAATTATATATATATATAAAAAAAAATTTTTTAAAAAGAAGTGTTAAATGCTTCTGTACTGTTGTACTATTACAAAGGTAGTCTACTTTTTACATCGATGAAAGGCCTTATATAGCTGATCGTGAATACATATAAAAACATCACATATTCTGTTATGGAAGATGTTTTTTTCCCCTACTACTTTAGACAGTAGCCTTTTTAATTTTTTCAAAACGTATTTTTCTCAAAATATTTTTCTTCTTCTTGAAAAATGCCCCTCTGAAAAAAACAAACAAACTTTTTTTCAGAGGGGACATTACTGACTGAAATCTCACCTGAATTCTCGACTCTGGCAAGCCGGTCAGTGCCTCAAGTTTTTCTCTTAAATAAATATCAGGGTATTTGGTGTCCAAGTAAACTTTCTCCAGGACGTCAATCTGCTGCTGCGTGAAGTTGGTGCGTTTTCTGCGATGCGTAAACAAGCTCGCGCTGTCCGCTCTGGAGGCGCCACTGAGGAATCTCATCCTGTCCTGAGTTGCGTAATCTGATGAGAAATTTATTAAAAACAAATATTGAAGTTAGACGTATTGATTACTTAGTTGCTCTCAAATACATTTCAAGAAAGATTGCTGCGTAAACACCCACCTGTTGTGTGCATGTTAGTCCTCCTTTCCAAATCCGCGGTAGGAAACAGCTGGAATTGTTTCAAGTGTCCATTCCCAAGGTTTCCATGCGCGACTGCCATTGTAACCTAGTCCTACTGGTGTTCAGCTTGGAATGATTTGACTTACCTTCGAATGGCGTTTTATATCCACAGGGCCAGCCTTCCTTCAAAGGTGATCAAAGTCAACTGATAGGACGCAGGTGTGAATTTTTGACATTCGTGGCACATTTGCATCTGTAAAAGGTTCGTGTGTGGGTTTAATGGGATCTCCACCCGAATACACATGACTTGAAAAAACATGTACGTGTATTGTTGGATTGAGATGTTTTCCTGATCAGCTCCTCAGATCAGTTTCCAGCCTTCCTCTTCCTGCAGACACAGCTCGCTTGAGCACAATATGTAGGAATGCATCAGATGATTGTAGTGGAAATTGTCACTGATGTAAAAGGGTTAATATATATATATATATATATATATATATATATATATATATATATATATATATATATATATATATATATATAGTACATTTTAATAATTGAATTCATATTATATAGAGATGACATATAATGAGCATTTCCAAAAAATTTGGTTGTAGTGGAAAAAAAATCAGTATAATTTTTACACAATAATTTTTTTAAATACTTTTTTTAATATTAGCAGAATTATTTAAAGTAGTAAAATGATGATAATTGAAGTAACGTAATTTGTGTAAAAAATAAAAAATAGTTACAAAATTATAAAAATCCTAAAAGTTTTATAATTGAAATAATATTTTATGTACTTACGTGATACAATATCATGAGCTTTTCCAACAAAATATGGTTGGAATGGAAATAGTCACTGATGTAATTTGTGTAAAAAATTGTTATAAAAATGGTAAAAATCAGTATCATTCTCACAAATATATATATATATATATATATATATATATATATATATATATATATATATATATATATATATATATATATATATTTGTGAGAATGATAGATAGATAGATAGATAGATAGATAGATAGATAGATAGATAGATAGATAGATAGATAGAAAGATAGATATTAGCAGAGATAAAAAAAATAACATTTTTATATTTAAATTCATGTTTTAAGATAAAAAATAATTCCATGGGTATGGAAAAAATAATAAACAAATTAAGGTATTTTAAAATGATTTAGTTCTAGTTATTCTTTTTAGCATTGATTGATTGTTTTGAATAGAATGGAGAAAGCATATGTCATAGATAAATTTGGCCCAGTGGCAGAAAAACCTGTAAGGTTCACTTAAAGACTAAAGATGTAACCTGATAGGTTTTCTTGACTATACATTCAGAATTCAAATAGTCTGTCTGTGGTGTTTGTCCCATCTGCAGTTTGCACTTTAGACCTTATGAAATTACATTTTGCTTCACTGAACACATGTGTGAGGCTGAAATGACTATAAACTAAACTGAAGAAAACACATTTTGCGGCACTTTTGCAGTAATGCTAATGCATGCACTCCTTTAATCCTCTTTTTGTCTTGTTTTAAAGGCCTCCACTAGATGAACATTTTTAACTTTGATCAGATCCAAGACCACAATGATTAACTCACCTATTCACAAAAATCACCATCTGGAAACATCAAACATGAGGCCGTGTCTTTTGATGGAGCCAACCGTAGCAGCTAATGATCAGCCGTTAACACATCGGCTGCCATCTTTGATAGACAAAGCTTTCTCTCACCTCCAAAATACCGCCATAGACAGAGGGATTAGCGAGGGACATTCTGCCCCTAATGTCACAAAGTTGTTGACATCATTTGTCTAGACATTTTGTCTAGAGTTTTTCCCTTTTCTCTTACTTTTTAAAAAATACCTAAATAGACAAACATAAAAAGCTGGAAGAATGGTAAGAAAAAAAAAATTATTTAAAAGTTTCAGTTTTCTGTTTAATAAATTATGTCCTTAAAAACAACACTTTTTTTGGTAATAATATATATATATATATTTAAATTACTCTAATGGTATAATGCAAACCCAAAAACAAACATTTAATTTTTCCTTCATGAGAAAAATAATGTTCTTGTGTCATATTTTGAATCTTTGAACAATACTTGAGATGAATTCCATTCTTGGCCAGTAAAATCCAACTTCGTTTTAGAGGATTGCATCAAACCTCTGCAATCTTTGGTTACTATTGTGAATAATTCAGTATGAAAAAGTAGAATTTGGACTATGTTACATTGCATTTATATTAACATACCATAAGCACTGCACAACAACATAAAACCATGTAACAGGCCAGTGTCTGAAAGGGAGGTTGTTTTATTCAGCTCTGACTAATGACTTCCTTAGCTTTTATACCCCCATAATGTCCCTTCACCCTACAGACAAGCTCTTCTGTTCCAATCTGCATTTTTACTGCATTTAAAACTTAACAAGAAATCAAGAAATATGAGCTGATCCACAAACATTTATCATTTTGTTAGAGAATTGCAATTGTGGAGTGTTTGATATTGGCCAATAAAACATTCACACCAAATATCAATCACTTTCTAGCTTGGTCTTTTTTGTTTTTTTTCTCAAATCAGGGCATGTTTCAAGACTGGTTTGAAATGGTAAGCAAGATCATTTTATACAATAAACAAAGATATATACAAAGCACCCAAAAATGAAATGGTACATTATGTGGAAGAGGAAGTAGACGTGTCACTGTCATAAGTCTGGCACCCCAGACCACACTTCACAACCAAAGATAAGTGCCGAAGTGTGAAGCTCTCCACCCCCAACACACATAAGGTGCTTCACCTTTGAAATAATCATTTTAAAGCCTCTCCAAAATCCCAGTTTACCTTATTTTTTAAGTTTTTTTTTTTTTCCCTTTTGCCTGAAAGCACAACAGGCAACGCACAAAAATAGGAAAAGCTGTAGCCTATGTAAATTAAAAGAAAAATGGTGCATGAAAAAAAAAAAGAAAAGTTTAGGTAAAACACTGCAGCAAAACTCCACCTACTTACAGTATCTATTTTAGTTTGCTTCCATGCAGTGAAAAATGCATGGTTACTGCTGGCAAGTTTGACGTTGGGACAAAAAAAAAAAGATTTTACAGTTAAATAAACATTTTCAGTTTCCTGTGGCCATACAGAGGCAAAGCGTTTTGGAGAATGGATGTATGGATGTTTTGTACTTGGATTTATGTCAGAATTTTCAGCATCATTACTTAAAATCACTGTAAATATGCTGAGAAACATTTTGTATTATCAGTGTTGAAAACATTTGTGGTGCTTAATATTTTCGCCAAAACTGTTGAACTTTCCATTCATCAAAGGATCCTGAAAAAATATCAATAAACGTCACTCACTTTTAAAAAATTAAAAAATTCAGTACATATTTTGATGGTTTCCCACTTTTTGTTTTAAAAGCTTTTCATCACTCCTTTCACAAGTCACTGCTGCTTTTCCAAGCCACCCTTTGATTGACAGTGCCACTATTCCATATGATGCTATGGTAAACACTAACAGTCCTAAATGACACATTTATGAGATTTCCCCTCATATTTTTTAACTCTTTTAAGAGCAGGACTTTTTTTTTTTTGCCTCTTCCAGTAAGAATTATATGAAACATCAGAGCTGTGCCATCAGTGCAAGAACATCAGAGGACCAAACAGTTACTAATTGCAATTGATATTGCATGTTCATCTTGCTTTGCTATTCAAAGTACAATTTTATAGACAATGACTATAATCTTTTCTCTGATAAACATGTTTCAGCTTCTGAATTTCTGTATTTTTTGGTGGAGCCTACAGACAAAATTTTGTTTGGAAAAAATGCAGGCAAAATAAACCGGCAGATTAAGAAAACATCTTTGCAAGACGTGCTTTAAATACAAAGCAACCAAATACAGAAACAAGCTGCACATTTAAAACTTATAAAGTTATAAATATTATTCACACAATCAACCTGCAGTTTATTTTGACCTGGATTTATCCGTTTCTTAAGCGTTGCTGAATTTATTTTTGTGAACAATAAAACATTGCTTAGTTGCAGTTGTGAAAGTTAGCCATCTTACATAATGTTTATTTCACCAGATTATTTAGGCTTATACTGAAAAGGTGGAATCAACAAAATAAAAAATAAATAAAAAAAAAAACCTTTCAGGTCATCAACAAACCACTGACCAATAAGCATGTCCCAGCCAGGTTTCGTTACATTATATGCATTATCCAAAGCAATTTACAGTGCATTCAGGATAACATTTTTTTACCTAACATGTTCCCTGGGAATTGAAGCACACCCTTTTGCACCGCTAAACGCAATGCTCTTACCACTGAGCCACAGGTTTGTCACTTGTAGTCTGTGCTGTTTGCAGTGCATTTCGGTGTTTGTTTCCGTTTGTTTTTGTTAAACTGATGTCTTTCTAATTTCACATTTTTTTTTCCTATTTGCATGCATTTTCTTTGGTTTCAGCACATTGAGCTCTTAGGTCACTGCCATTTTAAACAATATTTCATACCACGCAGCTTTTTTTTTTGGATACGGTAGCAGAAGTACAGATGTGTCATCAAAGCTGAATTTGGCTGTCTATAAAAATCAACACCTGTGAGGAAGCCATATTTGCACTTGCGCGTGTCCCCTATAAAAAAAAATAAAAAATTCATGTTACTCTAACAGAAATAGATAATCTTCAAAGTGTTTTTTTCTTCACCTTTGGTACACGTGTTGCTACCAGTAACGTGTAACAATCTAATTGTTTGCAATAGTCGCTTTCAGCAAGTGATATAACGGCGCCCACCATCTGGAACCCAGTTCTTAACTTCCCAAACGCAACCTATATAGCCTTATGCAGTGGCTGCGCAACCGTATACTTTAGAGCGCCATGATATAATAGGCAGAGACGTAGTACTACCCAGTATTATTCTCCCTTGGTTTACTGTGATTAGTTCCATATAGAAAGTGGCATATAGAAATGATAAATTACACATACAGGCTAACCTGATAAACTGCCGGACACACCAGAAATAAAACAAGCCTTTTGAATAAGAACGTTTATTAAGAACAGAACCAACCACAGACTAAGCGCTTGAGAGGCACTATGTATTTCCTGATGGACACCAGCATGTCCCCATGCCGCCATTGTACATTAAGACCCGGCCCCGATCATCCTTCGTACTTGTCATGGGAAATTTTATAGGGGGTGGGGTGGAGGGCTCGGGGGGGGATTGGAGAGAAGTCTTTAATTAAGAATTTGTGCAAGTTTATTAAAATTCTAAACTGGAATGGTAGTGAAGTATCAGCATTCCATACCTTTCATTTCCCCATTGTTTAAAGGCAGGAGGATGGACCATATGTCTCTTGCCCGCAAGCCCGCCCGTCTCATTCCTCCAAGCCACCAGCAATCCACATTGTCACCCAAAAACTCTGTTGAAAGAAGTAGCTCAGGTGATGTACAAAAATGGCACGAGGCCCCACATACACAAATCAAGTCTCGAAAGAAATAAGATTACCTGCATCTGTAATACAACATCATTCAGGACAGCAACAAAGTAAACTCATGATTTCTCACAGTCGCCTTCAGATGAATGGTTTTGGAACGCTGTTAGGGATTGCCATCGGTCTGAAAATGGTCCTTCTGAATGTGGCGTCATGAGATCCAGATTCACCCACCTGTTGATGATCAGTCAAAACCACAATTGGACCAAATTAACAATCTAAGATATAGCTCAAGGTAGGACTGTACAGTCACTTACGGTGAGGCTTTGGGTCAAAGGGTTTAAACAAAATGCTATATTATACAAGTTTCACACTAGTACCCTGTATCTACAATCAAGTCCCACTATTTTGGGTACTGCTAGAGGTTCCGGTCCTCTCTTTCATAGATACTCGCCAGCAGTTCTCCAAGACTAGCTCTATCTTGAGGATCTAGTGGACTGAAGTGCAGCATCCCAACCCTCAAAGAACCAGAGGCCCGTCTTACAAGTACTTGGACCGAACTTGGGTAAATCGTTCCTTTCACGCTAGCAATTCTACTATAAGAACCATTCTGGGTATGAGGTCAACGGGGACGACAAAACAAGAAAAATTAAACTTCAGCAAACGAGCACTATTTTGGGTGCGAACTGATCACAATTGATCCAAGTATACAACTGATTTCGTAATCAAATACCAACGGTTCCAAGGAGACATTGTGGAAAATCGTGTAAGTCTACATTTGCGGTCTGATACTCTCCTCCGGACATACAGCAGTCTAGTCACGGTATGGATTATTGGACTAAAAGGGTTTTAAAATGCTCACCGCCTAGCGTTGCTTGGATAGCGTTGCTTCCAACCAATAAAGCCCAAAAGTAGACTTCGGTTTTTCCATGGGTTAAAGCTGAGGTATTCATACGGTGCTAGTGTGGACGTCACGGCCAGACGTTTTGGCATTGACCAATTGTTTTGTGCAAGTTTTCTTCTTGTCTTGCTTCAGTAGGTATAGATGTTTTTTCTTTTCCCACATGTGGTTCCGGGGCTCTGGACTGGAAGGTGCACAAGATAGGGTTCTCATTTCGTAAAAAGGCTGTTTACTGCAAAACAAATAAGTGCGTTTCTATGTATTTACAGTGTTAACCCCTTGTGTCTCTTTATAAACACCTCTGGAAGTTGTGCTCCTGGCACGCTGGATGTTTAGCTTTTGGGGGCACATCCTGGACTGCAGGCAAACCATCTTTCTTGCTTCAAGACAGGCAAAGAGGACAAGCAAAGCCCACAAATGTCTGCATGCAACCTCCAACTAACCTAGTGTCGTGACCACAAGGTTGGTCTGCTCGAGTGCGGTGGGTGTGGGACTAGATCCATAGACCTGCAGCGCCCCTGGCCAACGGATGTCACAAAATTGCTCAATGTGACATGATCTGTCTGAGACCACTTGGATCACACTCTTTGGGTTGTGATAATGGTCTTCCCACTCATGCTGGAAAAATGCCACAAGTTCACCAATGCTCATGACATACTCGTGTAGACATCGCTCTTGCTGGCAGGAACGATTTCCTATCACCATTCTTTATTCATTGCAATGTTTTGATGGCGGGCAGAAATTAGAGAACCCACTCCTGGTCTGAAGAGCACCCCAAACATGTCTTCGGATGCTTCACGTTTCCTCACAACACAGGCTCCAGGGTTAGTTCACCTCTTCTCTGCGAACATATTTTTCCAGACGGCCCAACAGTCCCAGAAGGAGCTTCAGAGAAATAACTCTTGCACCACGTTTTCTGCAGTCGAATCCTTGTATCACCATACCTGCTTTCCATTCCCTGAGCAAGCTCTTGCACGGCTGGTAACCGGAGATTCCGTATCGGTACTCACTCAGGAGACTGTGCTGGTCTCTTGATGGCGACACCCTGAATACTTCACTGCAGTCCGAACCGGCTCTCCTTGAAGTGCTTTATGGGCCGCTAAATGGGCTCTTTCAGGTGCAATGTTCTCTTGTAGCAAGTTCCTTTGCATGTGAGCCATTTTGATAGTAAAGCAATGAAGGGCGTTGCACGGTTTCATCATTTTGGGAGGAAACCATTTGCTCAACAAGAGCACAAGTTCACCGAGATTGCTTCTTTCCCATTACCTTTAAATAGTCAATAGTTCATAAGTCTGCGCAATTACGATCTAAGTAGCATGTTAGTGGATTTGTACCTGACTATTTACTCTATTCACACAAGAATATGCTGCTGATTATGATATAGCTCATTGTAATGTATAGGGGGCGGGGTCATTGTGTTCAGGTTTTATTAAAAAAAAAAAAAAAAAACCCCCCCCTCACACACCACAGCTTAGGCCGCAAACGCGCGGCGCACCAAAACCACCGTTCCACACAGCGCCAAAACTCCTTAGCCATGCGACTGGATAGTACGACCTGGCGCCAGAAATTTCTACGCTACACCACGTGGACACCGTTAGATGCACTTGCGCTGCCGCTTTTCAAATCTGCCTAGTGCATGTCCACGCACCCTTTTTTGCGCACCCCAGCCGAATGAAAGTTTACACTTTTGACATGCTTGGCTTTCACCTGAAGTATACACGTGGTGCTAAATCAAACACAACCTGAACAGTAAATCAGGAGCGGAAAGTAGAGTTTGATCAGGGTTTAGCCAAGCCTCTGCTAGAAGTCATCTTGGGATCTAAACAGCCTGCTCAATACTCGATGGAAACACGGCCGGAAGGTGCCTTTTGACGTTGTGCTCTGCATTAACATACTATAAACGAAGTCCTACGAAATGATTCAGACCCTGTTGGTATACTCAAATGCCGACCTGCTTTGCGAGATATAGTATCTGAAAACTACAGCATTTTAGCAGCTACTCCAGACCAGCAAGCCTCAGTACAACATGACTTGCAGCGCTCGTCTTGGACTCCAAAACCATCTACTGCCAGGTCTCCCATTTTCCCGCGTTGGACTTCTTGGAGGAAAGAAAGCTCACACCGCTTACATGGGTTATCATTTAGTGTTCTAAAGACAAACAGTACCAATAGTCAACTACGCTCAACACGGATAACAGCAGCAGTGCACTTTAAAGTTTCAAAAGCAGATGCACTAGAACACGGCATGAGTACACAAACTCTCAAAAGATTCCATCTCCACCGATAACCTAGGATCTTGCAGGAAGAGGCAGGTAATCCTTATTTTATCTGCTGGTTGAACTGCAGCCCATTTAACCCATCAGTTTTTTGACAATTTTTTTTTGTTTGGATTTATACTGTTCCTTATTACACAGAGGGATTTTCGCATGATACGTCACACGCATCATCGAACTGAAGGTGAGACGAGCATAAGCACGCGCGTCCGCAAATACTAACAGTGCCAGTTTCTAATAATCTTTACAATCCCATACCCTCTATCTTCGTCTGCGCACACTGCTTGTTGCTCCTCACAAAACAGAGCAGAGTAGGCGAAGCGATCGTTGCTGTGATTGGGTCTACATGAGAGGATCCGCAGCGGTTAGTCTGACTAGTGGACAATCTGGGGGTACGGATTTGCTACCGGTCACTGCGAGGGCTGACCCTTGTGCCATTGCTAAAACACTCTGGAAAGTTCATGGCCAAAACCTTACACGCTCCTCTAGGCCAAATAGGCACCAGCCCACTGTTAAAACGTAATTAAGACCTTGAAATAACACCGCAATGCAAAAGAAGCATACCAATCAGGGTCATGGGAACAACTTGCAGGACCAGGGAGAAGTCACCCCCCCCCCCCATTAGTTTCCATTTTGTTCATCATGCGCATCCACGAGTAACACCGCAATCCGTAGCCCTCATGATGATGGGTAAATCAGCTGAAAAGCACAAAATACAGCATGTCTGTCCCCGCCCAAGAGAGAAGCGAAACAAACGACAAAAACAAAATAAGAAGTCATAACCTCAAGCCACACCCGCATGAAAGAAGGAAGGCCACCTGTCAAGCATCATTATGTATGGGATTTCTCCTTTATATCGGACGTCCGTTCACCATCAGGATCGGAGTCTCGTCATTTCACGCACACCCAACTTGATAAATATTAAGATTTTTAATGCCCCAGATTTCTCCAAATGAAATTACAACGATAGTAATGCTCGCTTCATCCACAAGTATTTTGCCATTCACGGCTTGGGAAGACCACTGTGATGGGAGGAATGATCCATGTAACAATGAACCTAAAACGGATCTTTGACACTCTAATTTAAGCAGTGACCGCGTACCGATAGCGGTGAAGGCTTTACGTCAACAGTATGACACGCGTGATGTGAGGACTGGAGTGGACTTCTCATCCCGGCAGATTCAGATCAACATCCGAATGTGTTACATTGAAGACGTATAAAACTGTCTAACAGGCATCTCGACTTTCCGTTCACTGGGGAGAAAAATAAATACACATTCCAGCTGCAACAGCGATAACACACAGGTCTATCACTGAAGGACCATGCTATACTCCCACAATTTCCTCACAACCACCGGTCAGCGAAGGGAACTTGAAGTCGTCACGCCGTGGAGCCATTTTTATAAGCGTTTGTTCCTGTAACGGTGAGAGTGCCCTTAGCATTGCCCTCTCACTGCCCAACGTAGAGACTCCAGTGGGACAACAGTCGCGGAGAAGGATTCCGCCACTTCAGGGTCACATGAAAGGAAAGGACCCAAGATTACATCCTCAAATCCTGTTGGTCTTCGCATCCAGTGACCCACGAAAAAAAGAAAAAAAAAAACAAAAAAGGGTCTGTATCGTAAGCACAAGATGAATGGTGTTATGTTCGCGCCGCGTTGCCCCTGCCACCCCTTCCAGATACCCCCGGGATTTATCACTATACAGCGCGTGCACAGCCTCGGAATACCCGTTTTGCTCTTCTAAAAACGTACACACCACACAAAAAAAAAGAAACAAATTATTTGACGTCAGTGTTTGTAAATCAAGCCAATTCCGCTACAAGTGGATTGACAGCCATAGGGTGTAAATATTACAGATCTAACACTGGCGCTTTATTTTTTTTAAGGGGACACTACTCACAGCCTCAAAAACTTGTACTTGTAACGAATATGTACATGGTACGCTCAAATATTAGAATATCATGGAAAAGAGCATTTTTCTGAAATCATTTAAAAATATATGCTAGATTCATTGTACAGCAAGACTGAAATATTTCCAATAAGTTGTTTTAATTCCAGCGATGGTTCACGAAGTACAGCTTCGGAAATCTAAAAAGGCAATAGCGCAATAATAGAATCTTATTCCTCAAAGATCAACAAGAGTTAACAAAAGTGTTCGAAGATCTCCAAAGTAGGTTTAATCTATTGCACTCAATCGTTTGGTTTGGGTGCCGCCCTTTTGCCACGAAGTACTGCTTCAATGACTGCGGCGTGGCATGAACGGCAATCTAGACCTACGGCACTGCTGAGACGTTATTGAAGCACAGGTTGCTGTTGGTAGCGGGCCCTTCAGCCTCCTCTGTAGTGTTTTTCAGCATGGTACCTTCTCTTCCGGCTTCCCAGAACCCATAGATTGCTCTGTGATTCTTCATGTCAGGAGATCACGTTGGTCTGTCCAATCAAGCACAGTAATATCATGGTCTCAGCAAACCACTTGATGATGGTGTTTGGGCAACTGTGGGTAAGGTGCTAAAGTGTCCTGGCTGACAAAATGACATCAGCAAGTCTCCATAGAGTTTTTCACAGACCGAAGCGTAAGGTTGCTCCAATATCTCTGGTTAAGACGCTTGCATTGACTCCTTGGACACTCGATTAACAAATGAACCAACTCCAGCATACCTTACGGCCACCCAAATCACTGACATGTCGGAACGGCACCCTGGACTTGCGATTCTGTGCTTCGCCAGTCTTCCTTCAGCCTTAGGTTTCCAAATGAAATGAAAAAATATCAATAAACACACCCCCTTTCACATCTGAAAAGAGACATGTAGGGACCACTGAGCAACAGCCCAGTTCCATCGTTGCCGGCCGGAGCCCCAGGGAGGATGCTGGTTCACTGTATTTTGTGCTGGTTCAGTAGTTGGGCTGTGGTTTCTAGAATGGGGACCACTTGTAGCCCATTTCCTGGAAACGTCCTCCCGCTCGACCGTGGCTGATTATGTTCGCGACGTCCTGCGTCAGTCCCGTCCTTGTGAAGCTCTCCCCAAGTTGCTGGAAGCAGCGTTTCCCGACCACCTTCCCAATGCTGTGGTCATCCCTGGTGCTTGTGCACTTTCCTTCCAGTCAAATTTATGAATACATTTTGTACACACTCTGTGAACATCCAAGCCGCGTTCATCAATGACCTTCCGTTGCTTAACCCCCTGGTGGAGAGTGATCCCAATGATCCTCTTCCCCATAATTGTGTTTGCATGGGTTCTAACCTAAGCGCAGTTATTACACAAATTATCAATGCTCAATGGATTCTCTTCGATTTGTGATACTGAGTTAAAAAACTTTGTTCTAAGCTGCAAGTAACCATCAGAAATCAAAAAAAAAAAAAAAAAAAAAATTTCAGTTTTTGATGCGCAAAGCGAATCTATCATAGAGCTTGCTGCGTTTTTGAAATATAAAACAAAAACTGCTTGTAGATACCGACCTGTCTTTAACGATTACCTGCAGCTGGGAGGCTGTGCAATCAGACAACACGCAGCTGTGGTCACTGCCAAGGATAGTGCTAGGGTCTGTTGACGACCAAAAAAAAAAGACAAAACAATACAGTATGTTTAGCCCCGTAATTGCGATTTTCCCGATGGGGGGCGGGGCGAGGACCAACGCGAGAAAACACGGCTACTACTAGTTTGTTGTTGGTAGCAACTTGGGCGGAGTTTGTGTCTGTAAAACAACCTTATAATTCCATTGAGAGTCATGCAGGTATATGTTTTTCTTGCGAACAGGAGCTCCATCGAAAAAATACACTTTGGCCGCAATATTTAGGCCTACCTAACTGTAATGTCTTGTAATTCTCCACGGTGTATACTACAAAAAACGAAATACAGGATATTGGTTTAATAAGTCAAACCATGGAAGGGCAACTGGTGACCCCCCAGTGTCCGGTTAGTACAGCCCTACACTCCCATCTTACACAGACCATATCAATTTGAACAAATACAATGTACAGTCACAAAGATTGCCTTTGTTTTTAATGTTCGTAACGACTCCAACCAGGAAGTCGCTCGCTTTTTTCCAGCCGCCATCCCTGTAGTAAAGTTCGGCCCCGCGATAGGACATAACTCAACCCCCTTCCACGCCTAATTGCAGCAAGTCAGACATGGAGTTCAGTTGTCCGTCATCAGTTTTGGTGGGCAGCAAGAATTGTACAGCGTTTTCAACAAGTTTCTCGGGGTTGGCTTATTGTTTGGAAGGCTGGTATGTGTTACTGCCACACACCCTACATACACAAACCATGGAAGGGGCATATGCCTTGGTTGCCACTGGCTCATATTTCAAAGCTTTTTGGCCAAAGCATTACAAAACAGGTCTCCACTGACTATGGTCCTAGCGGGTCATTTTTTCGTTAAAAAAGGACCCCTTTACATTGTTTAGCAATGCAACTGAAACATTTATACTTATGTGTAATATGGTGGTTCACGCTGCACAACAGAGTTACCCGTTCTGAATTAACCGCACAAAGTTTTAAATGTTTCAAGACATTAATTTCTTTCCTTCATATACAGTATTACTGGAAAAGGTGTTGGACGTGAAATTAGTACCCTGGGCCACTTGGGATAGAATGAAAAAAAAAAGATGCTTGGCCGCTCATCACTATCAACGAGTGTTTCTTCATCTATCCCATAGATTAAAACCATTGCGTCGCAAATGAGGTCAATGTTGGTTCTGCGCGCTCCCAAGCGTATCGAGTGTCATTGGGACCTTCAGATCAGGACTTCAAAGCGCATTCACATGGATGTTGTTATCCCGCCCTGTAGGTCAACAAAAAAAAACAAAACAAAAAAAGGACACCCTGCCAGACACATATGTCAAAGAACCTTCAACACTCACAGTCAACAAACTGGGGTGGTCTAGGCATAAAAGGGGTCTTGATGGGGAAGAGGACTTTGTATCTTGTAGCATCCATGCCTCCCTCACTCCACAGTAACTCCAGCATTGGCTCAATGTTGTATGTGATATGGTACTGGTTGTTTACAGCATGACTCCTACAACAGGAGTTAACCATTAGTTTAAGCACAAGACTTAAAAGTTGCCAAATTAAAGCAAGAAACCAAACCTTGTAATAGCCATCTTGGTCACCCATTGGGATTTTCATTACGAAGTTGATCTTCTACTGGGACGTCAAAACGTAGCCTCTAGCTGTCATTTGCGCCGAAATCTATCTGCTTTCCCATTATTCCCTGAACATCCCAAGATACTGTTTTGAGTAGGAACGCATTAGTGGATTAAAACCGGGGGATGGGAAGTTCCAGGCCTGATCATCTCATCCGTAAAAGAAAGCCCACCTAAAAGAGAAGCAACAGCAGATCAGAGGTTCTTCCATCATGGGTCTTGGAGATCTCCAGAGTTTAAGCGCCCAAAAAACCCGACTGCGATTTTCAAGTGAACCAAAAGACCTTTAGAAGTTAATTCAGAGATAGATTTAATTTAGGAAGTAAACGCTATAAAACAGAAAAAGTGGCTCTGCAGGACAAGGAATGAAAACCCTGTCAAATACTGTTTCCCCCCCCCGTGGGTCAAATGCTATTGGGAATAGTGTCACGTACCAGTTGGGACATGCAGCAACAGTATCCACCTGGTAACGGACCACTGTTTTCTTGGAAGTAGGGTGGTCCACCCCTGAAGATCTTCATTGGCAAGCCTGCCCACCTGTTACAGCAGAAGCAACACTGGTCAAGAAAAACTACTAAGCAGCAGCACCAACGTCTCCCATACTCACATTGTTCCACAGAGGTGTCAGGGACCAGTCATAACCACTTCGTAGCACCAATCGAGACCTGGTTGTTGTTACACCAATATCCTGTCCTCAGGGCAAATCCTCCAACAACATAGCTTTCTTGATTAGGCGTGAAAAAACACCATCCTCCAGATGTTGTACGTAGAGGTAAATGGCCTGGAAGACGAGCGGGCAGAAGCTTGTTTGATCAAGCAGCATGTGCCATGCAAACTCAAAAACAAGAGCTGAAAAACACTGTACCTCAGGAACAGTACTGGTCGCACTGTAACTAACATTTTTGATCGGGGGCATAGGCCGCCTACGCAAGGCCGTAAATTTCATTCTTGGCAATCGATTACCAGAAACCTAGGAGAAACATGTAGGACAATATAAAGACTACTATGGCTAGCATTGTTGTATAGCACTTAGCAAACCAAGGTTTTACCTCCATATAATTCCGAGTCGCAAAGGGACTTCACGCGGGGGGCCCACTGGTCATAGTTACAGGTCTTCGCCACTTCAAAGGACATCTTGTTCCGATTTGACACCCATCCACACCGGTAGGAGGCGCTGTCAACATCAAACTCGCTATCATCCGGAATGCAGAAAGGACTACTGAAGCCAGAAGATAGATAGGATACGACAACTCTTTGGGCCAAATAGAGCCAGGGTTACCTCATTTTGCTGCAAAACCGTTGAGGAGAGAAGCAAAGACTTTGTATGTTACCCCAGGGATCAGAGTCTATACTAAAACCACATTGGCAGCCAAGCTTGGAGTTAAAAGGTTCAATTTGGGAGCCATCTGAAAAGGAAAAAAAGGACAGGGTAATGACAACAATGTAGATGATAATCTTTCTTGGCAGATATTACTATTTTTGCAGGTAACTTACTGAGAGCATCAAATTTCAACTTGATTTCCAAGAGTAAGAGACTTGTCTACAGTTAGCCTCATATAACTTCCCAGAACATCAGTCTTCAGGCCTGTTCCTGAAAGAAACAGAAATGGCAAAATGGCAGACTGTGACCTACTGCAACCTAAACGAGATACAAGTGTACATAGAAAACATACGTTGGTTAAAATTCTGTGCTGGCACCACATTGAAATTCCTCTGTGTAGACAGGACATTGGAACTCTTCTGTGCCAAAATCATAACCATCAACAGCCAAAAAGTACTGAAGAGAATTAAAACAAATGTTAGATAAGAAACAGCAACAAATATTTTTCAACACAGAATCTAACTTACAAAATCCCAAGAAGCCATGTCATTCTTTGCTCACAAACAGGCCTCTCTGTTTTCAGGTGGTCAAGATCAATGAAAACCACCACAATTTAAATCCTGCTAGTGCAAGAGCTCAAAAAAAAATGCATGACACGCTCTGAAAGGAAATGTATAAATCAGCTAACGCTTGTGCACAGTTGATGCTTGTCATCAACTAAAGAGCAGGTGTCATGAGTTAACCATTATGCTGCAGTATTTAGAGGGAGGAATAACTCACATATTAGTGAGTGATAGCTGAGATTTGCTAACAATCATTGCAATAAAATGTAGCATTTCTAGGGAATGGTATAAACAGTGTTGGTTACTGGAAAGGTTAAATACTTTTGGTAGATTTTAAATAGTTATTTCAGTGTACAAGATGAGTAGATTTTCCTTTTAGGTATTTTTAAACCTGAGAATATAAAATATAATATAATACAATTCTGTTGTTTAAATCAACAAAACAACACAAAATCTAAACTATAAATAATGATTTTATGTTTGGTTTTTAGAGTTAAATATATGTTCCAGACATATTCTTGGCAGGTCTTGTAAAATTCAACATATTTTAAAAGTTTACAAAGAGCACAAACAGGCAAAAGGCAACACATTTTAAAGAGTTTTTTTATTTTTGTTAATAAAACCAAACAAACAACCAAACATAATTATTGCACCCCTTTTGACTGAGAAATCAACAATTTATCAATGTATTTTGAAATGTACAGTCAGGCATTTTATTTAGAAAGGTTTTCACTCGTATCTTGAGCAATGTCCAAAAGGATTGACCCTTTACTCACAAAGTTTGAAAGACTTCTAGCAGGTTAATAAATCTTTATCACTCTGCATATAGAAACATTATCGTTCACAGACAAGGCTTAAGGTTTATATATAAGGCTTAAAATATAAGCCATTATTTACATTTATAAAAAAAATACTTATAAAAAATTAACTTCAAAAATCTTAATTGAACTATGGCCTAATCCCAGATTAAATCTAAACCCCTGTCTGTGAAACCAGGCCTAAATGTTTGAATGTCATTTCAACTCATGACTGCACAATCATATGCTCCTTGGATAGTCCATGACAATATAACTTCTAGTTCAATCAACAGTTTAATGAGCTTGATTATACAATTTAATGCTTAGTTCTCTTCAGAAGCCTCTCTTCAACTTTTCTTCACGGTCCAGTAGTGTCTGCCGCAAACTTTCTTTAGCATCTTGAAAATTAGGATTCAGTTCCAGGGCTCTCCGAAAGTCACTCTCAGCTTCTTTGAAAAAGCCTTAGATGGAAAAACACAATGAACATCAAACAGCACACATTGAGTGGAATACAACACATTGGCAGAAAGCATGCTCTGAGGAAAAAACTACAAAACTTTAATAGGAATAGTTCACACAAAAGTGAAAATTCTGTCATTAATTACTCACCTTCATGTCGTTCCAAACCCATATGACCTCTGTTCATCTTCGGAACACAAATTAAGATATTTTTGATGAAATTAGAGAGCTCTCTGACCGACAGCAACACAACTGAGATGTTCCCAGACCCAGAAACTTACTAAGGACGGTAAAAAACAGTCCATGTGACAGTGGCTCAACTTCAATGCAACAGGTGTGTGCTTTCTCCTGAACGTAAACAACGCTGATTATGTTCTGAGGAAAGCACACATATTAGATTACATTAGATTCAACTTTATTGTCATTATGCAGAGTACAAGTACAGAGCTAATGAAATGCAGTTAGCATCTAACCAGAAGTACAAGAAGATAGTGTTTTTATATACATAAAAGTGCAGAGTAATGAAGCTATGATTTACAGAATGTACAGTGGAGTTGCTATATAAAGTATTAATCTTTATATGTATGTACAGTATCTGTATGTACAGAATATAAATAGGAATGCAATGTAGGATTATATGTACATTATGAAGAGCAGCATCGTGGCAATAAATACAGTTGGTTGAGTGTACATAGTATTGTTAAATAATGTATTCTATGCAAAATATCAGTAGTGCAATAATATTATTATAGAAATAGTTTACTGTGCTTTTGTACAGTAACAACGTTAGACAGTTTACAGTGTAGTAGCTTGAACATATACAGTCTGGTGCAAAATATGAGTAGTGCAAATACATGTATGTATAGTACTGTGACCAGTGCAGTAAGAGAGCAGGTGCAGGTTAGATTTGTGTTGTGGAGTTCAGAAGGTCAGGGGCCTCAAGCTCTTCCTGAGCCTACTAGTGCAAGAGCGTAGGTTCCTGTAACGCCTGCCGGATGGAAGGAGGGTAAAAAGTCCATGATTAGGGTGAGAGGCATCCTTGATGATGTTCCTTGCCCTGCCCAGGCAGCGCTTGTGATAAAACATGCATTGTGGTACTTTTCAAAATGCTAGAAGATGGTAACTCGGGAGAAGAATTGTTTTCTGTGTGCACAAAAGTATTCTAGTAGCTTTGCAAAACTGAAGTTGAGCCACCGATGTCCTTTACAACGTTTTAGGGTCTGGGACATTTCAGTTGTGCTGCTGTCTATGCAGGGACAGAGAGCTCTCAGATTTCATCAAAAATATCTTAATTTGTGTTCTGAAGGTGAATGAGGGTGAGTAATTAATGATGGAATTTTCAAATAGGGTTTATGCTAATTTTTACAAGCACAAACAAACTAGTTTTAAACACTTTATCTACAGCAACGTAAGAGCCCATGTTTAATGGTTAGGCGTTTTTTTGTTCCTACCCAATCTGTAACGTTCAATCCCCTGTTATAAAGTGGCACTTCAAACCGGCTGCTGATCTGTATGGCAGAGGTGTAGTCATCCATGGCTTCATAAAAATCTACCCGCAGATACTTCACCTGCCCTCGGTTATTATAGGCGATGGCCAAATCATGAGCACTGCAGTCTCTAGATAAACGAAAATGTGATTATTAGCGACAAACATGTGAATATGATCTTTAATTTATCAACACGGTGGCAAGCAATCGTCTGTGCTAATGTTCACCCACTGTCCTCCTGACTAATTTATTGGAATAAATTTACAGTCGTTAATACCTGGATTTGGTGCAAGCCTCGATGAATTGTGTGTATAATTCCTCTGCTGGTTTATAATTCTTACTGTTGAACTCGTCATGTGCTTTTTGTAGGATCAAGAGCTCGCTGTCCTCCATGAGACGCACTACTACTGGCGATAATCAGCTCATGCATATTAATTAGTGCGTACTGACGTTGTTTAATTTTTTCCTGGAACGTCCAATCATTGAGCCAAATTAATATTCATGAGAATTAGATCGTGTGCCAAGTAGATGTTTCTATGTAATCGCGGTATGCGCGCGCCCCCTTTTGAGCCGGAGTGTAATAATTAGCGCTCAAAAAGCCAAAAAAAAAAAAAAACCAAGTACACTTTCAAAGCTTCACGTTAAATAATAATGGAATGGTAAATAAATCCCCTGCAGGGACATTTTTAGAAAACATTTTAGTTAGGCTACCATTAGCCTATTTTATTTAGTCATTTAGTTTTGTTTCATAACTTATACATTTAGTTGAAGATTATATCAAAATAAATTTTCACTTTATGTATTTATTACAACGTAAACATGTGAAATAAAGAGTTGTTTGTGCCGCACTCAGGTTTACCTGTACTACACAGTAGTCTACTGCGCCAGAGCCATGCAGATGTTAAGTAGGCAGTCTATATGAAATATGCAGTGATTACCATATCAAAATAACTTACAAAATTCACCATAAACTGCCTACATATGCCTACTGCATAAATATCGCAACTAATGTTGTATTACTTTTCTAATTCTACATAAAGCGCAAATAAAGGCCTACCTGTAAGATGTCTAGCGTTTCTCCCCATGTCCTCACAATCACAAAAACAAACTTTGCACAGAAATTCACTTCTGGGTATGTCAATATGCACTGCCTTTCAGCATACTGCATTTTTTTTTTTTTTTTACTGTGGTGATTTGCTGGGAAATGTCTCATCTCCATGCTTACCTTGAGGTTAGGATGTGGAAATATTTACCAGACCTGTTTTTTTTACCTGCGCCCAGTCTATGACAGGATAGATGGTTTCAGAGACAGGTGGAAGGTAAATGTGTACACTGGCAATGCTTTGAAGAGAATACAGAGAATTCATGGCCAGCACAGTGTGCCAGTCAAAAACAAGACAGCAGAAATATTGCAGAGCCTATTTCAAAAAGAATTGTGAATGGTTTAGAAGAGGTGAGTAGTTTCAAATGCACCAATGGGGCCTGGTGCACCGTCACCTAGATTTCAGTGAACTTGGAGACCTCGGATCTTTCCTCACCCTTATGACCCAAATATTGGTGTTTGCCGTGAGAATTAACATGTTACATTGAAGTCTCATGTGAGCAAAGCCTTGAACAGTCCTGATCTCTCCTCTCCAAAAGATCTCTTTCATTCCATCTCCTTGCAACCAGATGAATACTTTCTTTGTTTGCATTTAACAGGTGATTGAGAAATATCAGTTGATGTGATCTTGAAAATATCCCAATTCCTGTAGGTTGTGAATCGATTTGAGATGGGATTTGGGATGAGAGGGATTTTGATGTTCTCTGTCTGCCTGAATTCGTGGGATGTTCAAATGTTTGTATAGCATATATGTGTGATTAAACAGATGAATATCCTGATCAGGGAAATTTCACAAAGCTTGTCAAGAACATGTTTCCGTGCAGTTCACCTGGCCAGTGATTGTACGATTATGTTTAGTCAACGGCTAGACTGAAGGGCTACAGTTGGTCTGTAATGGTCGAGGTATTGATTCAAGCACATCTCACACTGGCTGCAGACAGACAAGATCTTCACATCTTACTGTTAAACCTATAGTCTGTCTAGCTCAACTACGTGAAGATGATTTCTATAGCGACGCCTGTATCATTTCAATACACTGTGAGCTATGGAATCAAGGCAAATGTGATGAACAAAGAGACTTTGAGACTGTTGATTAAAAGTATTTCAAGTTTTAATATAATGAATATTACTGCTTGGTTATAAATATTGTAGACTACCATGTCTTACTGTATACATGAGAGTCTACATAAGACTAAACAATAAAAATATGAACATTCTTTCTTTGACATGAACATAAGCAACACGAAATACACTTTGATAATGATCCTTAGTAAAATTAGTTACAATACGTGGTATAATTTAGTCTATTTAAATGAAGAGATTTCTTTTGACAATTTCTGGGGAGCAAAAGAACATCATTATACATACATTCCAGCACTTCATGCATGATTTAATCTCTTATTAATATTAGTTACTATATGAATATGGTTAATATTCTTTTTTTGGGGAACGTGTGGTTTAAGCAACATCCTCTGAACATCATTCATGTGATCAGTGTGGCCCGTGATGAAACAGAAGCCGTCTTGTTGTCTGCTGCTTCATATCCACTCCAGTAATTGCTGAAAGTTCACATAACATGCTGACCCTGATAAACAGAAGTAAAAATCAAACTTTTAAATGTTTTATCATCATAAGTCATATCAGAGAATCAGTGCTTACCAAGAACTGCTCTGTTACATGCGTCCCAGCATGTTTTCCATTTGCTCAACCTTTCTTGTGACAGCAGCAAGTATAATGAGTGTTAAGGTTAAATGGTTTGAAATACACTGTTCCCAGAAAATATAAAAGTAATAAAGCTCAGCAAATGATGTTAGAATAAAAAATTTTGTGTGAATTATTCTTTTAAGAGAGATGACTTGCATTGCATTCATTATAGGAAATGTAGTTCCACTAAACTTGTAGTCCCCCATGTACTTCAAACATAACTGAAGAACGTTATTGACGTGTGATGTTATTTTGAAAGGATATGTTTGGCGTTGAGGTCCTGTAGAGAGGTTTGTGTCTGCCTCTGGAAAGCCAGTCGGGCCTCACACATGCAGGGGTCCTGAACGATCTCCACCTTCACCTCTTCACATCACAATTAAACAACAAAAATCACAGAAATACCTCGCAAAGGGTGATTTGAATTAGGGGTAATTATAGATCAAACTATCTACCCCCCAACCACAAAGTGAAAGTTTCTTAGCAAATATGTAACACTTTTCAACACAGTTTATGCAATGTTGTTATTTTCTGAATTTCTCACAACATTGTGTGAGTGTTACATATCATAAGTTTACATCAATGTTGAATCAACTGACTCAACATGTCAGAAATTACAAGACACTGACAGATGAAGTTTCCCTAGTGACTACAGTATATTTTAATGAATGATTTCTGCAGGATCATGACTGGAGTAATGGCTGCTGAAAATTCAGCTTTGTCATCACAGGGATAAATAGAAAACAGGTCTTTTAAACAACGATAGTATTTCACAACATCACTGTTTGTATTTATGTATATATATATATATTTCTTTTAAATCAAACAATTGCATTGCTTGGTGAGCATTAGAGATGTTTTTCAAACATTCTAAAACATTAAAATAAATTTTAACATAATTCAAGATGACTTTCTGGTTAGCCATTGCCCACTACATAATATACCATCATGTGAAAAATACTAATGTTTTTAGGGGTGCTTGTTTGATTTTTTTTTTTTCTCTCTCCAATATTCAGTGGTCATTTTTCGTATAGGTATCATTCCTGCCCACAGCACATGAAGTGGATGGTTACAGAAAACATGTTTGAATAGTACTTCTATAAACTCTTACGTTTTTTGGAACATGTTTTCTTGTCTTCTTGCAACACAAAACCCCGTTGGCACTCACAGTGATAGGAAGCATCATCGTTGACACAAACGTGTTCACATTCATGACCCAGTGCACAGTAGTCCAGACCTGCAATAAGTTAAAACTCTAGAGCCCTGAAGCTAACAAATCTCAGCAACACATGACAGAAAATACAACTAAATTATTTGAGCGCTCTAATTGTTCACCATTATGTAAAATTCCACAAGACAAACATGATTTTCAGCACGCTGCAGAAACCTATCATAAAATGGTATGAAAGCAATACCATTTATGAAGGTCTAAAGCAGAAAACTCACTGGCACTACCATCTCCATCGGTGTTACTGGCTTGACATGATTTCTTGTCCTGCATCAAGACAAAGCCAGGAGGACACGAGCAGTAATAGGAAGAATCGCTGGAGATGCATGTGTGTTGGCAGTCGTGGCCCAACGCACAGGAATCCACACCTGAAATAAGCCATAGTGCCGACCAAAAGGTGGGGGATTTCAGAATGTCCACTGGGACATGTTTCAAAATTAATTTAAAGATGGAATTTAATTAGATGTTTTTAGATCACCAAATTGTATGAAGTCATAGTCATTTCTGATCAAAACTCACTAGCACTACCTTCACCATTTCGGTCACCCTCGTGTACACTGTTCCCATGTCCGTAAGCGCCAGCGCCTCTAATGGAGCATGTTCGCATGTCGTCATTCAAGACAAAGCCTGAGCGGCATTTGCAGTGATACGAGTTGTCACTGCTCACACAAAATGTGTTGACAGCTGTGTCCTATTTCACAGGCATCCATATCTGAAACAAGCCATAGGACATCTACAGTAACACTGGCAATATTGTGGAAGATAATTGCCCTTAAAACAAACGAGTGGATAATGTCATTATAGCCGAGCTTATCATCTAAAATGTGCGGAAAAGTCTTAATATATTTATATTAAGACATTTCGCACATTAAGTAAAACTGGTTCAAAAAGCAAGAAAGAATCTCCTGGTGGAATACGACAAAATACACTTACATTCAATATATAATCTATGAAAACAAATATGAATATTTGATGCAGTATTACTCTTTAAATAAATGCATCGTATTTTAAGAATTTGTGCATGATATTTCAATAAAAGATTCAAAAATCTTTTTAGTTTTGGATTTTAAACTAATTTCCTCGTATTCCTGGTATCAAGCTAACACGTAACCAATATACTTATACGCCGTCTGCTACATTTGCCTTATATGAAATACTATCTGCCTCTAAAAATGTAGCTATGGTTTTTCATCTGTCTCAGATGTACAGCACACTGACACTAATGTTATTGCTATACTGTTTTATCAATAAAACACTACATAAGAACAAAGTCCACAGTAATTCAAAATTTTGAATGGGTTGGATCAGTGGCTAGAATTCAAGGATTCAACTGCTAGTGAGCTGGATTATAGGACAAAAATCATTACATTGCACACATTTATCTAAATTACTGCTCTGTTCCAAAACATCAGCTACAAGATTATGCTGCCTTCTAAAATGATTCACTCCTGAAATAAGCCATACTACTGACCAAAAGGTGGGGGATTTCAGAATATCCACTGGGACATGTTGCAAAGTTAAAATTTCTTTAAAATAATATTAAAAGCAACCTGACCACAAGCTAGGCCCATCTTTGATGCAATTTAATTTGATGTTTTGAGATCACGAAATGGTATGAATGAAGTCATAGCCATTTCTGATCATTACTCACTAGCACTACCTTCACCATTTTGGTTGCCATCATTCTTTTTGTTTTGGTCAGCCTCATGTACACTCTGACCATGTCCGTAAGTGCCAGTGCCTCTAATGGAGCATGTTCGCATGTCGTTATTCAAGACAAAGCCTGAGCGGCATTTGCAGTGATACGAGTTGTCACTGCTCACACAAATGTGTTGACAGCTGTGTCCTATTTCACAGGCATCCATATCTGAAACAAGCCATAATGACATCTAAAGTAACACTGTCAATATTGTGCAAGATAATTTCCTTAAAACAAATGAGTAAACATCAGGAACTTTCCATTGAAGGCTTTGGGGATTTGGTAAATGTGTAAAACAGTGGAAAATATTATGACCAAGCTTATTATCTGATTTGAAGCAAGAAACCAATTCCACACTAACACTGACTCATCAATGCGATTTTTGGAAGTAATTGGAAAAATAAAAACTTTGAACTCTGTACGGCAAATAATCTTGTTCCCAATTATTTTTTCAAAATATGTATATTTATATTCATATATATGTAATATACATTGAAGTTGAAATACATTTGAAGTAAAACAAGCTAGTACAAATTTGTACATGATATTTTAATAATAAACTATAAAATCTTTTTAAAACTTCATTTTCAAACCAACACGTAACCAGTATGTGCCCTGCTCCATTTACCCCAAAAATGAAAAAACTATCTGGCTGTAAAAACGTAGCTATGGTTTGTCATCTGTCTCAGACGTACAACACATTGACACTGATGTTATTGCTATACTGTTTTTGAAACAGTACAGAACAAAAAAAGTCCACTGTAATTCAACAGTAATTTGGATGGGTTGAATCAGTGGCTAGAATTCCAGAATTCAGAATTCAGGACAAAATTGCACACATTTAGCTAAATTACAGCTCTGTTCCAAAACCGAGTGAGCTGCCTTGAAACAATGTATCTTAAAGCGCAAAAACTGTTCCAAAACATCAGCTACAAGATTATGCTGCATTCTTAAATATAGTTCTAGCCAAAATCTAATGTAGTACATTTATACATGCAACTAATAAAAACAGAAATCTTTAACAAATATTTGTGCTGTGTTTTTTATTCTCATGAAGTTTTGCATGCTAATTTTTATGCTCATTGCACTCTTTTGTGTCAAGCCTCCTGTATGCTTTATGTGAAGAGCACTATCTGTGTGACATGAGTAAAGTGCCCAAATGCCTCGTTTTTTGAGTTTGCCTGATGGTTAGAATGCTGACTATGTAGGCAGTAGACAAAGCAACCCACTATGTTTGGAACAGAATTTACATCTTCATGTAACCTGTAATTTAGCACACAAAATAAATGATATCACATGATACCAAGTAATACAATCAGAACAATAAGCTGGCAAGCGATTGGTAGCTAAATAGGTTAGTTAAATAGGATTGCTGGTATTGTCGCAATATAAGCATTCTCTATTATTAAGCTTTAATTAGTAATTGTTAGAGAAAATCAAATATGTTCGTACTAAGTATGTCTTCAAAATCTAAAGTAAAGCAGTTAGCATAATCCGCTGGCTCTTACGTTTTTAGGGAACATGTTTTTCTGGTCTTCGTTTCAAAAATATAGCCCTTCCGGCACTTGCAGTAAAAGGAGGAGCCACTGCTGACACATATGTGCTCACAGTCATGTCCCATTGCACAGGCGTCCATACCTGGAACAAGCTTTCATTACTCGACTGGAGTGAGGAGGCTACTCTAGCAAGAGTAAGTTTATGGCAAGCAACTGTCTGGATTTCTAAAAATAAATTGCTTTAGTTTTAAGAAAAACAAAAAATGCTTGTACTAAATGTCAAATCAATGTAATAAGTCCCTTAAAGACACACTGGAAACTTTATGGGACTTTTATTGGGTCTTATATGATAATATTACTCAAATTATATGCCCTTAGTTTGCATAGCATTTAGCATTGAATCAGTATGTTATGGTACTAGCTGACAGCTGCACTAAGCAAATTATTTGGACACTCTGAAGGCGTAACTAGCAAGCACTTTTCTAGCACAGCACTTGATTGAGCAATTTTAATGTCCAAAAGATCGACTCTTGCCGTGAAAAAGACAAACAATTTTAATTATCCACAAACAGTCAAATATTCAAAGCTCTCAATTATCAGAGGTTTCTATGAAAAACATACTTGAAGTACACTTAGTCTTACAACAATTGTGTGAAAAGACATTGACAATATTAAATACCGAGAGCATTCCATTCCAAGACCTTCATTCCACACAAATAGGATGCAAAGCACATACATTAGATGATTGAAAGCATTCAAAAGAGCCAAACGTTTAAGAATGCTTCTTTGAATGATCGGTGGACTTTTTCAGCACTCACATACTGAAGAAAGATTTCCTTCACAATGTGTTGTGATCCAATGATTCAGACTTCTGGAAAACAAGATAATTACCTTAAAAGCTATAATTCCAAATGATCATAATGCATGGATTTAATGTCTGAAGTAAAGTACAATTTTACATTTGGTATTCAGACTCAACTGTTTTCCAGAGAATGAATCATCACCCACTTCCAAGGACTGAGATATATCTTGTAAAAAGGAAAGACATAAGAGCCCCATCTCCCCTTTTTGCATTAACCCTACCGCACAATGTCCTCCCGGAAACTTTGAGGTGAGCTTCTCAATGACACCGTAGGTCTCCACGTAGAACACATGGTCCTCAAGTGGATTGCTGGCCATGAGCTTCAGCGACTGCTTGTCAGCTCTGTCCACTCCGACTGCGTAAATCTCAATCCCCGATGCTCGTGCTGCAGCCGACACCTCCTCGACTTGGTCTTGAGGACGTCCGTCAGTGACAATGATGGCAACCTTTGAGATGTTCTTCGATTTAGGTCGCGCTCCTGACTTTTCAATGAAGGCTTCATCCATGGCTTTCTTGATGGCCATACCAGTCATGGTTCCTGCGGCGAGGGGTTCGATGCGGTTGATGGCTTGCTTTATAGAGTCCTTTGTAAGATGGTTCTTCAGCAGGAACTCAATTTTGACCGTGCTGGCATAGTTCACCACTGCGACACGTGTGGCATCGGGCCAACGTCAAGAGTGTCTACCATGTCAGCCAGGAAGATCTTGACCTTCTCAAACTCACCTGGACGCACGCTACGTGAGCTGTCAATGATGAAGACCAGGTCCAGTGGGCGGCTCCTACATTGTGAATCTGTTGCTGAGAGTTAAGCAGAGATTGTTAAGCACTTCAGAATTTTGTCAGTGTCACATAATACAATGAAGACTGGCGTGTTAGTTCATGGAAGGTTTAGTAAAACAACCAGATTTAGAGTTCACGTTATATGTTTTGAACCAATGGCATGGTAAAAGGTATGTGAGCAAAGCATATTCTTTGCATGCAAACAAAAGGATTAGTCAAATTAGATTAGTCAGTTTACTAAAAACTGAGTTTGGTCACTTCTATAACAAATCCCATTGGATTTCAGCAAAATGACATACTTTGACTCACTGGAATATGGAAAATTCACTTTTTCTGATATGTAAGGTACTCTACAGCAGGAATAAGCAATGACTCAGGATAATTGGGCCCTTAATGTCATTTTGCTTTGTCCAACTTTGCAACAAAGAAACCTTAAGATCCCTTCTGCTTTAATGTGAAGTGTGTCCAGTCCTGTTACTGAAGGGCCATTGTCCTGCAGAGTTTAGGTCCAATCCAGACTAAACACACCTGAACCAACTAATCAAGGGACATTTGCACCGTAGAACTATTGGCAGAATTACCCAGTTTTTGGCGTGTTTGCAATGCAGGAAATAGGAACATATTTTGTTCTACGAACTCCATTGAGGGAACTAAGACCATGTCCAAATGTACACGGGTATTTTTATAAACAGAGTTTTTCCTTCTTCATTTAAAAAAAAAAATCTCTGTCCACATAAAAACACAAAAGAATGCTATGAAGCACTGTCAAGAGCATGCCAAGACAACAGGTGGCGATATAATCTCAACAGTAAAGCCATGTTGGCCATTAAGAAGTATGAAAAGTTTTCCATTAGGCGAAAAATAACAGCGCATGCTCAGACGTCACACGCCAAACGCTGCATTCCATTCGGAAGGGCAAATCCCTATGCCTTAATCCCTTCAAAGTGTTTACCCTCAAGAGTGAGAGCTTTGAAGGGTGTAGGGACCAAACTACTGTTTCTTTAAGTGCCCTTCTGCATCATCATCATCATCACATGCCCACACAGTGGTCAGTTCTTGTTTTGGGGTTTTTGCTGAAAGTTTCTTGGGTTTTTTAAGTGTTTATGGGTTTTGGGGTTCGAAATACTTAATTCCGAAGGGCCCTTAGAAGTGGCCAGTTTTGAGCACTTTGGTTTGGAACGACCCTTAAATATGGCGGCCATGATTGTTTTGACTCCGAAGTGCCCTTCGAAGGGCTATATATAATGTTTGGAACACACCGCCTATCTGCGGTTTTGCTGTCTACACAATAACACTGCAACCGGAGTTTTTGAAAATCTTCACCCTGGCAGGATTTTTCAAAAATGTTCGGTTTCAGTGAGCTGGTGTTGCGTTTGCATGTGGACGAACAGCCAAACTGCATAGAAAAATCTGTGGTTTTGAAAATACCCGTGTTCGTGTGGAAAGGGCCTAAATTAGCTCCTACTTCAGAGTAGGATATAGAACAGTTCTATAAGAACTATCAATGATGTAAGTGCATGCTGATTGGCCAAATGCATACGAAACGCTGACTGACCAACATTTTTAAAAAACCATGGAAAAATATTTTCTCCATGAACATGGTAAACAGCGATAACTGCATTTAGCTACCTGTTGTCTGCAGCACTGTTCTTTTCTCAGCCTCGATGATATGTAATACTGCAAGCTGTCACTGGAGATTTAGTCAGATTTTCATCAAGCACATAAATTGTGTTTACATTCCATCTTCGGTATTACGAAACCCACAGCTCCGATCACACATCCTCCATTCACTGATTGTTGACGTTTGTAAATGTTGCGAATAAAGACATCGCTGTTGGCTACTGCAGAGTTCCTGCTGCCGGTGCAAATGCGAACAGGAAAACGGCTCAAGGGGCAAATTGGTTCTCTAAGAACCACCATGCTGGTTAGCTCCTAGAACTACATGGTGCAAAAACCCCAAAGGTCTTCAGGATTACTAGAAGCTTCAAAGCATGTGTTGGGGCTCAACTATACAGGACATTGTCCCTCCAGAAGCAAGGACTGGATACCCCAGCATGAACAGATGGAGGGTTAAACAAAGCAGTACAGTATACATGGAATTATACCTGTCCTCCCTGTGATGGCTACCCCGCTGTGGGTAATAATCCTGTTTTGTGCCTCTGGTAATGATTCTTGTGGCACAGTAGACATTAGTAGAAACTGTGGTGGGGTGGTCTGAAGATATGCCTCTTGTGTCAAACTGGATGTTGACAGGGATTGGGATGAGATCTTTGGGGAATAAGGCCTTAATCTATGAGTGGACACTGGGACAGGCTCAGGTGAAGCACTTCTAGGATTTGTCTCTGGTATCAGTGTGGATACTGGCAGGGATTCTACGTAGGCACTTTGGTCATATGGCTCTAACGGTGATCGGGGTGGGATTCTTTGAGAATGTGGCCCTCTTGAATAGGTGAATTTTGGCAAGGGTTGGGATAAAGTGCTTTGAGAGTACATCTCCGGTGTAAGGGTTGATGTTGGCAGGGATTCGGGGAAGGTACTTTGAGGATATGCCTCAGGTGTCATGGTAGTGGTTGGAAGGGATTGGGGAAATGTACCTTGTGAATTTGGTTCTTGCGCCAGTGTTGACACGGATTGTGGCATAGGTTTCTGAGGCAGAGAGAGATTCAAAGATAGTGAGGTTTCCAAGGTCATTGATGGTTTTTGATTGGTTAAAAAACCTGTCTCAGGAACAACTGGTGGAATGGTTGGCTGGTTATTTGTTGAATGCTCCAGAAGAACCACAGATTTTTCTGGATCTATGTACGGTTGGTTGTGGGACAACAATGGGTTGATTTGACACCACCTTGGACACGCCTGTACTTTCCCCTGATTCTCCTGTAAGTACAACTGTTTGCTCTGGATCTTTAACTTTTCGGCAAACTATTGATGCCCATTCACCTCTCAGCAGCATGTGTGCCTCAATTGGATATTGGTTATTATTTGTAGTTATGCATCTTTGTGGCTGGGGTTTCTTTGAGCCAGTCATGAACTTTGGGTTGAGAAGGAGCTGTGGGTCCTGGATAAGCTACAGGGATAAGATGAGGCAAAATCTTCCTCCTCTGTTTGCTAGGGTGATCAGTTCCATCTAAACAGTATTTACTCCTGTATACTACGGACCATCAGAAGGTTGAAGTGGAAGAGGAAATTAGCCAAATAGAAAGTCAGTCAAACAAATACAACTGGCATTGTTTGCAATGCCCTAATTCCTCATTGTTAAAACATTTTACAATACATGCCACTTGGATATTACACAAATGCTTTTTTGTAGCATTCATGCACTTTAAGGAATAGTTCGCACAATCATTTCAAACCTGTATTTTATTTGTATCTTCTGCAAAACATGAAAGGAGATTTTTGAACAGCATTGGGGTCCAACAACATTGGACCCCAGGGTACTTTTATGGTTTGGACAAAATAATCCTTTTTTTATAATATCTCCCTTTGTTTCACAGATGAAAATAAATCATACAGATCATACAAAGAAAGAAGACAATTTTCATTTATGGGTGAACAATTCCTTCAGCCCTTAAATGTGCATGTATTTTATTTCACATTTGCTATTATAAATGCACTAGACAAATTTCTAACATTGTGCATTTCACTAGAAACTTCTATTCATATTCCTGTTACAGCATGCACAAAGTCATCAAACAATTTTGTAGTGCATCAAGGAAAGTAATGAAACCATAAATGTTCCATTGAAGTGATGTAGAATACTTTAAGATACTATGCAAACATTGACTGAGAAACATTAGAACTAAGAAAGTGGCTTAAGATCAGGAACTTACCTGCTGGGTTCAGCGTCCGGTGCGGAAGCGCATGATTTCTTCTTTGTGCGTAACTTTGTGCTAAAATGTGGGATGGATTGTTAAAGTCATAGGATTCACAGAGATCGACCAGCAGAAGAGAGAGGCAATATACCAAACTCCCAATGAAGGACTTCATTGTTTCTCTGTTCTTCTCAAGTCTGCTTCAAGTTTGTGTGCGCTCCTCTCGTCTAACTGACACCAGTATGATTCCAAAAGCATTCTAGACTGCACATTTAAAGGGTTGACAGAAATGTGTCACATTTTTGTCCAATACAAATACAGAAGGAGGAGTCCCTCATCAAATCACTAGACTTTTTAGACTGACAGATGTATAAAAGCATAAGTAATACTAATGAACCAAATGTCCATGGGGGGAAACTGATGGCAGATATGTTGTTTTGAAGTGTTTATTGAAGTAATTAGATTACAGAACATGTACAAGAAAAGAAACAGACCACAAAATAAAATAGCATGCATCCATTGATTTATACAGCATTAGCAGTTTCCTTTTTTAACTCTATATCATTGTTGTTCATGTGAGGATTCCTCTTGCATGTTAACCGGCATTACCCAGTAGTTACCATAAAAACAGATCACTGTGACGGCTGCAAATATGATGGTGTACAATGGTTCAATGGATGGAAAACACACACACTCACTCTCACACACACACCACACACACACACACACTAATTATATAAACAAGATAAAAAGTGCTTTGAGCTTTCATGTTTGAAAGGATGAAAGTCTTACGTCCACTAATAAAGTACACAATGGAAAAAAATATATATTTTAACCATCACACTGGATTGTCTAAACAGATTTTTTAAACTAGCAAAACAGATTTAGGTGATTCTAAATGCAAGTGCCCTATCAAGTTGTAGGGCAATGTTGACTTTCACATTACTTCCTCTACTATGACAATCAGGTAAAAACACAGCACTGAAAAGCATGGAAAAATAAAGATCTCAAGGGTGCAAGTAAAGTGAAAGCTTTCATTGGTAAAAATTTTAACGGCAGATTATCTGCCCCATCTCAAAATCATTTCACTAGTGATTGACCATGAACTATATAATTCTGTCATAAGCACAATTTATTGCAGAGTCCGAGTCATGATGCCCACAAAAGAGAATGGCATTTAAAATCTCAGATACAACACATAAGTAATTAAAATAAATCTTGCCACAACCACATGATCTCTTCCCCAACACCGTGCCGCTTCAACCATTTTCCTATAGTTTTACAAAAATAGATCTGCTGTGATGAACTGTTACGAGAGTCATGCGAAAGATTCATGGATAAGTCTATGCAAATATGTAAGCTGCTGATGTGATGAGTGGACGCTGGGAATCTAAACGCCCTCCATGTGTTGGAATGGAAGGCAGGATCGAAAGGCAAAGATGGGTGTCTGCACTGGCTTTTACTGAAGAAACCAGTCAGGGGAATTCAAGCTGGCATGTAAGGAGGAGGAGGCTCCTTCGCTGGCATTGTCATGGCCATTTCATAGGTGGGAAGGATGTACTATGATAAAGAGAATACGCCAATGAAACCACTCTGAAGTCATATTTCTAAACAAAACTACATGACACACTTTCCTGTAAAAAAAAAACGATACAGCTGGGTTCTGAGGAGGACTTGTGAAAAAAGAAACGTTGCTCAAAACCTCTTTCAAAGGCAAAGAGTGCCCTCTACTGTAACAGAGTAAATGGTGTATTTTAAGGGGCTACATTTTTACTACTGAGGGAGGTTAAGATGCTCTCCTTTTTCAGAAAAAAGACCACCAAAAAAGAAAATCATTGTATCTTTTTCCATCATCCACTAGTACAACAAACCAGTGTTGTTACTGTTAACAAAAAACTATTAAAAAACATTTTCGGTAATTTAAATAAAGTTAAAATAAAATATTTGATGAAAAATGTGTATTTAAAAACAAAAAAGCTACCTTGCCAACTAACTGAAACAAGTTAAAATACTAAATTTTACTAAAACTGGAAAAATTAATTAAAGCTACATAGAAATACAAAAACAACAATGTTGAAGGTACATAACAAAATTAACTAAGACTTAAACTAAAATTAATATGCATAAAAAGCTCATTCAAAATAATATAATACTATAATACAGTATATAAATACTAAACAAAAATTTGTACAGATTATACACCTGTGCTCAAAGGACATTTTTTTTTATTCAGAAAAATGTACACTGATGAACTTCACACAAACACAAACCAACTCTATCTCCAAACTATCTATCATTCAAAGTCAACAACAACATTGCACTAATCTAAGCACTACATCAAGAATATATTTTTAATTTATACAGTCTAAGTATGACTGTATAAATCTGTTAATGATGTAGTGCTTAGATTGGTACAGTGTTGTTGCTGTTATTGACGCTGTCATTTTAATAACTAATATAATTTCTCTAATTATAATATTATTTTTATATTTAATCTAATTACAACACTCTGATCTAATATCATCTTTTCAACTCAAAGTACTTAGAATGAACATACCTGAGGTGGGGTCTCAAAAGCAGGATAGACGGCAATCTCTGGAGTGTTCCTGTTGTTTATGTACTTTATAGCAGTTCCAAACACAGTTTATCAGGTAGGCCTGAAAAACACACACACACTCTAAAAAAAAATCTGTGTCTTACATATAAAACATATAACAGATTTAGTGTCGGTTCATATATCTACCTTAAGGACAAATGAGAATGGCAAAGAAGATGAGAACAAACAGCAGGAGACAGCTGGGGTCCAGAGAGAGCAGGTTGTCTTTGTAGGGAAGTCCGGCTAAAAGAGACATAGATGTTTTTAATTTAAGCCTTTTACATTAACTTCTAATGTCAGAGGCTTGAGAGACAGGCGGTCAGCAGTGGCAGTAGAGGGCAAACTGACCAGCTGGTCCAGGTAGTCATTGATTCTGGGCAGGTACGTGAGGGAGCTGATGGCCCACCAGGCAGCTCAGCGCAAAGTCAAACAGCTGATAGCAAAAGAATGGGATGAGCCAGCCATCACGATTCTGTGCGAGAGGGAAAATGTGTCACGAGGTGGGGTTTTTTCCCTTTCATTTTTAGACTGTTTCTCACCATTATAATGCTGATGCAAACCTGTAAAACTCCAGGGAATAGTGATTCATCCAGTTTTTAAGCAAATAAGAGGAGCTATGCTGAATAACTTAGCTCAGAGAAATACTTAACATGGAAAGGGAGCTATTAGCAAGGCTGTGACTCTACTGGACCAATATTTCACTGAGGATACTCAGGGTTTAAAAGACATACTTTAAAGCTCAATGTTTACTCGAGGTAAAAAGCTCAGGTATGGCAAATATGCGTTGACAGCTGAAACTACTATACAACAAAAGCTTCACAGATCCAACCTGTTTTATAAAGACGACTTCAAGCAAGACTGTGAAGTACAGATAAACACAGTGGTGAAATGCATGATTCTATTCTAGAATACACGACCACAGTAGTCTAATGTCTGGGGGAGAAACTGATTAAATTCATTGTATTGCCTTTAAATGTCAAAGAAGCTTACAATGTTTAACAAAAAACTGCATTATTTTGCAATATTTGATGTCTCATCTAGACAACCCTTTTAACCCTCATGCTGAGTTCCGGTCTGCAATTTATTTATTTTGTACTTTTTTGGGGGGTTATTTCCCTTGTGGGCACTTGCAGTATTTCTAGCTTGACAAAAAAATTGCTAATACATTTCTTGTGACGCGCTATAATAATTGATAATATTTAAAATACGGTGATAATATATCATAATAATAAGGAATTAACAAGGATTTTCATTATTTTTTTTTCAACATAGTTTTCAACATAAAAAAAATAACAAACAGCACAGATATACCAATTAATAGAAACTTACAGTAATGGCCCCATACACCATCATGGCACTAATGGTGAGCATAAGGAGAGAGATGGCAAAGCCCACACATGCATTCTCTATAGGGGTAACAGAGAAGTTGTCATTTTAGAGATCATAAATAAAATTGATTTTTTTTTTCTTTTTTTAAATATATAAAGTACCAAAATATATACAAATAGCAAACAAGTATAATTATTTGGCACTGTATTAGTATTAAAATATAGGTTTACAATATTTAATTTATCGAAAACAACTCATGAATGTACCTGACATCCTGTCTGAAGCAAAGTGAAATGCTCGATATAACTTCATACTGTAGGTCAACAGGTAGGGACGTTCTCGGGGTGAGTTACTGCCACGGTCCACAGAATACCCATGCAACAGGTTCACACGCACCTTCGAGAGAGAATTAGTATTAATAAATAATGTACAGATGAGCTCAACGCTATAAACAGAACATTACACAATTTTAAACGAGCCCAATAAACCAAAGTATGATCGTTCTACTGTCCATGTGACTTCCTGGCCAATTTTGTTGATTGCAGTACTTCAAAAAAAAAAAAAGTAATCAAGGTCTTAAAACATTTGCTTCAAAATCTTTTACTGAGAAAATATAATTCAAAACAATGCAAAAATGTGGATATCAAATCAGTTTAAAATGTAATCTATCTAATAATAGCTATTTTAAAATTCTAGGTATAATATTGACGTGTATCTAAGTGCTAACATGCTTAGTGGCCAAATTGATAAAAACTAAACTGAACTTCAACCACAGCGGGATGTAACTAAAGTCTTGGTGTATTCAACCTCGAGATAGGAAAAAGGATAAAAGACAGCCTCAGCTGATTGCGGTTAGCTGGTTAAACCGTACGCCGTCTACATCTACAAATAGATGACTAATGAAGGACTCTTAAAAATAAGCGCCACATCATATGTTGATCAATTAACTTCAATAAACTTTCAATTAAGGTTCTTAAAACGTGTTTAATCAACAGGCAGCACGTCTAAACACGTTTGCGTGTCTTATTTGTGGATAGTTTCCGATTCAAAACATTGTGTTAGCAATTAAGGCGGTGGTTAGCATCGAGCATAACACGAAGCAGAACCTGCGTTACCACAAACATCCACACAGACTCATAGTTAAAAACACAGACGCGCCTCTAAACCACGGGAGGAACGTCTACTGATGTATTCTATTTAGGTGTTAAAACTAGCAAGACCATGTTAATGAATGTTTTTCACAACTAAAACTTACCGTACCATAGTACACCGAAGGAAAGGTCCCCAGGATTATGGTTCCAGTCCGCACCATAGACACGGGATCACCTACAGGCAGCACGCGCGCTGTACAGTCCCGGCTCGAGACGGTTTTAAAACGCATGTCGTATTCTCGGTGCTTTGAAGAAAACATCGAGAAAAAGACGAGATTCATCCCCTGTCAAAAACGTCAGCCTACATATAGCAGCGCCTCGATCTTTCGGGTAAAACTCCCCTTGATGGATGACAAACAATGGGGGCGTGTTCAAAGCTAAATCATAGCGATGCCCGTAACTCGATTCTTTTGAGGTCGGGATCTTTTTTAATACTGTACATGGTTGAACCAGGAAGACAAACTTGAATGGTCTTAAGCCATTCATCACGAATCTAGACTGGCACTAAATCTATCTAGCTATCTATCGAGCTATCAATCTATCTATCTATCTATCTATCTTATCTATCTATCTATTCATTTATAACCGGTTCGTTGAAAGGAACTCACTAACGCGTACCCATCACTACTGATCATCTTGGAAAATGGGGCGTTGGCTAGCCGCGATCACTCGTGGAAAGGTACGGTGACTCTTTAATCACGCAGGGCTGCGCTTATAGTTGATTATGGCACTAAAGGGTGGGTTATTAACACAAAGATCGCACATGATGAGGGACGATGTGCATGACTCACCCAGCTCGTAGACAGACGCATGGAAGTTAAGTACTGGCCATTCTTTTCTCGGAAAAGCTTTTTATGAGTGTTGAAGAGCTGTTTATAAATAGAGAATAATGCCTGGAAATTATGTAAGAAACCGAGGTGATCTATCATAGAGAGACAGTGGCACTTTCAAATATATGTGCTGCTTGACTGTTTAACAGTAAGGCAGTTAATTTTTAGGACTATAAATGCAGTCTTATGTCGGATCTTGCAAAAGACAAATTTTCTTTTTGTTCTCACTAGACACTTTTACCTACACGCTAGAAGGTTAAAATGATAGCAAATAATATAAAATGGTGGACTCATCCTCGAAGATGTGTTTATTTAGAATCTTAAAACCGTTTGACCTCCTTTTTTGTTTCATTAATATGTTTTTTTTGAGGACAAAAGGATGCAGCACAAATTATTGATATATGAAAATATCTCTGATATTAAAAATATTTGTATATAAGTAATTCATAAGTATATTAATAGCATACCCACACACAAACCCAGTGGTGTGAAAAAGTTATTGCCGTCCTTTCTAGTACTAGAATCCTTGTGAGTGCCAAATATGTTTCTAACATTGTTTACATACATTTTACAGATCAACTCACTCTGCCATCCTGTACAAAAACATTTCATGAACAAAATGGTTATGATTTCTACAACAGTATACACGTGTCAAGGCCCTGTCCCCGTGTATCAAGTTTCTATCCTGGAAACAAGCTGTCCATTTTAATTGATTTTTTTACATACCTGGATCTCCTGAGCTCAATGTTTTACGGTTGTCAGACCCTTTAGAGCAATGCCAGTTCTAGCAAAGTCCCCTTAGCAGGATGACCAGTGTCGTTACAGAAGAAATTATCATCTTTATGAGATCTCACGAAACTAAGGACATTAAATCCAGAAGCAGACCAAACTTGACGCTGCTTGGAGCCCCAGATAATAAGGATGAAACTCATGACATAAAGGGTGAGAAAACAAGCCTTTTACCCAAACCACAGGACCTAAAACCTGGCCAAGTATGAGGTTATATCCTGGTAACTGCAGGCTTGTAAACTCCAAAATTCATTATAAGTACTTCAGCAGTTGAAACAAATGAAATGTTCGGCACCTGTTAATTCACAGACAATAAGCATGTTTATGTTTGAATGGTGCTACTCGTACAAACCAGTCCAACGAAAGCTCACTCTGCAAAATCACTCGATTTTCAGTTGTTTTAAGGTAGACACCTTTGAGGAGTTAACCTTATGCTGCGATGAGTTACATTAATTGCCAGAGTTTCCGACTCACAGCCAGACTTAGAAAAGAAAAAAAAAGTATATCAATATGCCGTTTGCTGCAAAAAACTAAGGTAGCATTTATTTACATTTCCAAAAACACAACAGAAACAGCAATAACAAAATAAAGAATAAGAGCCAACAAACTATGCCACGGTGGGTTCTTAGGGATTGGGATTGAGAATATACTGACGCCTTAGAAATGCCAAGTTACATCACGAACTGAACTGTGTGCCAGAATGACTCTATGGTGTAGCGGGGCCGAACCGCTAAAAAGACATTCAGAACATCTGAGAGTTTTTTAGGTCTCATCTCTTCAGACACTTTGTGAAATAGCTAAATGCTTAAACGGGCCGAGGGAAGCAAATGTTTCCGATCTCATTCTTAACGTTCCATTGCAGTAGCCGTCTGAATCCGTGAGGTTTCCTGAAGTGAGGCCGCCAAGTCTGCACGGGAACATGTCGGGCCTGTCCATCTCCAGCCACGCCTCCCCACGCCAGAACACAACAGGTGGGAATATCCTGAAAAGGGACAAATAAGCGCTTGAGGGAAAAAAAAAAATGAAGCCGTAAGCCAAAGAATGCCCGGGGCATGCCTTTGGGGAAAATATTGCAAACCCACGTCAAAGTATCTGGAGGGGCTGGAACGCGAAAGACGAAAAACAATACTGGAGCGTTAATCATCCCTCTTCTCTCTGTCCGGCTAAAAATACGCCTTTTTCAGTCACTGATGTTACCTAACCCGAAAATCCATCGCGGAAAAAGTACTAAGCGAAAACAAAGTACACAGAAATGAAACCGCCATTGTTTTCCCGCAGTTTGAAACCATCCCACAATAATAATAATAATAACAACAATAATAACATTACGAATAATGCTTCAAAAGATGCGGGAAATTACTGCCCAAGGCATGATTCTATACAATATTTCAGTACATACTTTGTAAGTATTTTAGGAAGCCAATCCTTGTATCTGCTACTTGTTCCAAAAAAAGATGTACAGCTTGATTATTACTCTAGATTTGTGCCTTAGTCCTTTTTGCCCGGCTTTTTTCTCACATTTTTCTACTTTTTTTTCCTCACAGCTTCAGTTACGTTGCGGCAATTTTGGGCGATGTTCTTTGGCGCATGGATGTTCCTGATATCGGCTTGGCGCACGCCACGCCATTTAGCGAAGCGGGGCAGTTGCACACCTCCATCTCCCCATGAGGACCAAGCTCTCGGCCGTGCTTGCCACGTGTAGCCACTTGGGCGACCCCACGAAAGCAGGAAGCGCTTCAGCGCTGCTCAGTAATCGCAGTTGTTGGCGTCCAGGACTTTGGCGGATCTCGCGCATCATCTCTGTTCGGGCTCCATGGAGGAGGTGGTCTTCATGCTCCAGGTGAAGCCTCGTAGCGAGCGGGGTTTGGCGTCTTTTAATGTTCCACTCTTTCACAGAATCCCCAGATGACATTCCGACTGCAAGAGACTTCAGAGAGAAAACAATCATTTTTCATTTCAGGTGAGAATTTTTAGATTTAGTTCATTGTTCATATATAGCTTTCATTTTGTTTTGCATAGTGTTCAAAAAGTTTAAATGTATTTGGTGTATTTTAAAATGTAGATGTACACTTACAATTAGAGTAGATGTATATTTACAGTTTACAGTTTTGATCAAGTTTTTACATTTTTGAAAACTCCTACACTATTTTTTTTCCCCATTAAGTAGGCTACATCAGAATTGACAGAAAAGTTTTGGGCCCAGTTTTCCCTTTTTTAACAGAATGTTTTAAATATTTGTATTCAGCAAGAATGCATTAAACTGTTCAAATATGATATTAGAGACATTTATAATGTTACAAAAGATTTCTATTTCAAATAAATAAATGCTGTTCTGTTAAATTTTCTATTAATGACGGGACTCTAGATTAATGGCTGCTGGAAATTCAGCTTTGCATAATAGGAATAAATTATATTTAATGTATTCCAATAGAAAAAACCGTTCTTTAAAAATGGAAATTTTTTACAGTATTACTTATTTTTACTTTTATTTTTGATCAAGTAATGCAAAGATCTTTGTAAGCATAAGAGGACTTCTTTCAAAAACATCTTAAAAAACCTTTTTTTAGAGTTAATGACAAAAAATACCTTCTAATTTTTGGAATTCATTTCAATAATAGTTTTTGTTAAACAATAGAATCTAAAAAGTCTTTGTGGCATTCTTGTGTTGACTTGTGATAGAGTAAACGAGGCTGGTGACCAGTTTTATCTAATTTCCTTCTGAAGCATAATATTAGATTCAAGTTTAGCATAGCTGGTAAGCGTTTGTCTGTAGGACATACTTGTTTGTTTCAGACCATTAAAAACCAAGTTCTCATACAACTTTTGCTGTTCTTGACAGTGAACAAACAACAACATCACACATGCACTGAAGCACCTGAATGCATTTTGACATGCAGGTAGAGTGAACAAAAATAAGCATGCAAAGAAATGCAGAAAACAGTGCAGTGGTCAACAACCCAAAGGGTGGACAAAAGATAAGAATGTTAAGGCGAAAACAACAATGGGTGTGAATTTTTTTTTAAACTACAAAAATGTTTCTGTAGTCAGCATCTGTATTCAAACTATTGACAAGAAAGAAAACCACTGTATGATGTTACATAGTGTTTGTGTGTGGTATTAGGAGCGCGATTAACAAACCCCGCCGATCGCCTAGGGTATGGAGTAACACTGCTGTGACCCTGTAGCAAACAGCACTAATAATCATGTTCTACTTTCCCTCTTTTTGCCACAAGGGGGCAGAAGCAATCAGAGCCGAGCCAGAGCTAATAGAGCTAAAATGTCCAATGCAAACAAAGACTACCTGAGTTTTGTGACAGATCAAGAATATAAATGACTATATTCCACACAACAGATGTTGTAAACTTCATTGCGGACCACTGTTGAGACTAACAAAAAGCTCTCCTAGTTTTTATTTATGCCCAAGGCCAGTTTATGTATGTGTTGTAGAAAAATAATTTTATTTTAACAATGAGGTTTTAAAGTCTGTGTGGATTAATGTCACAGTTCTAGTTCTCTAAAAGGTAAATAAGAAAAAGATGGGAAAATGAAAAAATTTAGAACTGTTAAAATTCCAAATGTCCGGTCTCACCTTGAATCCTCATACCTCCAATTGCTATCGCATTCTGCCGGGCACTCTTTAAAAACCAGGATGAAAGAGAGAAAATAGGTTTTTTAGAGGCAAGAAAATGTCTGAGACTCAGCGATTCCAGGAAAGGGATGGATAAAGACAACAATAGCCTTTTCAGGAATCCTAGGAACAAAGGAGGAGAGAGACTCTGAAAGGCCAATGTCGGAGGGGAGGGGAGGGGCTGAGAGAGGGGAACGCCAAAAAAAAACAGATACCAATTTCTCTGTGTTAACGTGGAGAGGATATTGGACATGCATTTATAGGTGACCTGTCGTAGAGAGAGGATAAAAATGGAAAAAAAAGAGGAGGACAGAGGGGATTACACCAGATACCTTCCTGTACCATATGATTCAGCTTTCCTGTTTCTAAATAGATTCCATGCGTAGTGGACACAAGACGAGATCCTTTTGTGTCTGATAAGAAAAGACAAAAACACCGATTTTTATTTAAAAATTGGAAAGAATTTAAAAAGCAGTCATTACCCAATAATAATAAGTATAAAAAGTAATACACCATTGGGACATTTGCCTTAAAAATTAAAATATATAAATGTGGCGTGTCTTCTAGGACAGGAGGAGAAAAGGGAGAATCGCTTTGAAATTAATATTGTGAGAATATTTGAGTCTGTCACTTATATTATTTGGCCCCTATTAAAAAATGATATTTCAATGTATATCCGCTGTTTAAATGAAATGAGGATATAAAAAGTTGTGATTTTAAGCTGTTTTTTTGGGACACAGCTGTACCCCAAAAAACAAATGATACACATATGTCCTTCTTTGGTAGCTTCATTTGATAACTATCATGCCAATTAAACACATACTTTTGTAGGGGGTCAGTAAAGATTAAATAGGTAACTAGACTACTAAGTAATAATTAAATACTTTTATTCAGAAGAAAGGATCTTTGCAAATCAAAACTTACTAAAAAGTAGGGAAACGGATAGGTATTACTAAGGTTACAAAAGATTGTGCGCATGGCAAAATAAAGGTCCAAATAAGCTTGTATTTCATCAAAGACCCTCCCCCCGTACCCACCCCACCCCCCCCCCAAAATAATCTATACTATATATATATTTTTTTTTTTGCGGAACATAAAATCAGCATTATACGCATTTTCTATGAGTGTCTTGGAAGATTCATGTAGTATGTCGGACTCTGAAGACTGGGGTAATGATGCCTGGAAATTCGGGCTTTGCATCACAGGAATATAAAACAATTTAAAAATATACTTCAGAATAGAAAAAATGTTTTTTTTTTTTGTTTTTTTTTATATGCTAATATTTACAATAACATAGTTTATTTATTGGTGACCGATTTCTATCTTATGTATTTATTTTTGTAATAAAAAGCAGCTTTGGGAACATAAGAGACTACTTTTAAAAACAACAAACAACAGCAAACATAAAAATAATGACTGATCCTAAACTGTTGAACGGTAACTAGACGAAGGTAATAGCCGATATATATACTTGGGGGAAAGTTCAAGTAGGATGAGTATATATAAATATATATAAATTCTCTATATATAAATAATAAAACCTTTCTTAGCAGTTAAAAATAATGCTTATTTTCCGTCTTAGGCAGCTGTTGCCCACCTGTAACCGCATAGACACATGCACCCCAACCCCCCCCACACCCACACGGATGTACTAAAATGTATGTTAACAGAGTGACACATCTGAACCACAGCCTCTCCGTTTTATGACATTTAACGCTACCTTACTACCAACGCAAATTAAATGCAGATATATTCAGTTATCCCCCTGCATGGCCAGTAGAATAATGCCATTTATACAGATATAGAAACATGTGAAAGAGACTGGGAGAAGGTGAGCGAGTGTCATGGCCAGCGGCCGGAACCAGGACGAGCAGTTGTGTGCGTTGTGAGCTGGTGAGCAGCAGTTCAGAGGGCCCTGTAAGGAAAGGACGACTATGGTGGGATAGTTGCTATCTATGGGGCAAAAAATAAAGAGGCACACTGCCTTTGACAAATGTATTTATATCTGTATATATATAATAATGATCTAATATAAATCAAGCAATCTCCTACTGGGCACACATTCACGGCTGCAATTCTGTCAACTTCTGAAAGGAGATTTTAATATGTTTTAATATCAAACCTTAACAATTGCATTGAAAAGCTACTTCTTGGCAAAAAAAAAAAAAAAAAAAAAAAAAGCCTATAATAAATATCAAAATAAAAGACGCTCGTAAGCAATGTTTTGCCTTATTGGACTACCATTCAAAGTCAGGCCATGCTATAATCTGTGGAATATTCTTTTAATACAAATTACCCATGACTCAATAGAACCCAATAAGCAAAGTTAAGCAAGAGCTATCTTCAAGTTCAACAGTGTAATCAACTCTGTTAACGGGACCATTCTAGGACCAACTTATTGGATGTAACAAAAAACAGGGAAGTGTTCTCTATTGAAAAAAAGGCCTGTTAATCTTGTTGCATGTCCATAACCCGCAACTGGGTAGGCATATGAAAGTTCGTCTCACGGGATTGCTGAGACCACCTGCAGGAACAAATATGAACCGTGGGTACGGTCAAAAAAGGAAGATGAGCTGGCATCAGAATGCTCTGGGGCAAATGCGACTTTCTGGAGCCTTATGGAAGGTGTTGTATTTGACACTGGGAAAGGGGTGGTTGTGTCGCAACAAAGTGCACACAGATCTTTGGTTTCACTTAACATCCAGAAAATCTTGTTAAGCAACCCCCATCTCAATCCGCCACATTTTTCTGTAGTCCAGCTCGCGAAATGAAGACCCAGGCAGGGTGGCCCACCGAACATTACGACAACCCACAGCAGCACTAGTCTGTTTACAGTATGCGCGAAGAAAGGCATGAATGTGTTTTTTATTTCCTTAACCGTCGGGTAGTGGGTGGTAGAGTTGATATATATTATATATAATAAAGAGTGAGATTTTTAAGCAAAAAACAAAACACAGTATATGCTAATGGATGGAGACCTTATATATAAATCTGACAGAAAACCCTTTAGGTAACATGGCCACACTATATTTTTACACCATAATATAATAAACACACACGATTACGTTGTAATCAAAAACAAATCGGGCTTCGAGTTATCTATGAAAGGAAACCAATAAAAAAGCATTAAGTTTGATCCTCCTAATGATTTTTGCAACATTTTTCATATAAATTAAGAATGTTTTACTGCCAAATCTCATTACCTGTTAATAAACGGAAAACAAGGTGTGTCATTTTTATTTGGTTAAAGCAAAAAAGGATTTTGAATTAGTAAATATTAATTTAATTTTTACTATGATCTTCAATTGTCAAACATTATTTTCTAGTAGATATTTGTTGTTACTGCCTTCCATTTAAGCAGATAAATAAAATTACATTCGTGTTCATTATTATAAACTGACTCTTATGAAGTGATTAGCATTTAAAAGTCTATTAAAAACCCATTTTGTTCCAATTAAAAATATTTTTTATTATATATCAATGTATGTTTGTATAACAAGACCTCCCACGATGCATGATAGGTTAATAGGAATTTGTTGTGAAATATTGTTGTAAAGTGCTGCCATAAAATAATAAACGTCATGCAGTAAATAAAAAAATAAAAAAACTTATTCCCATTTCTTTTGAAATTTTAGGGTTTAAATGTGAACCCCCAAGTATGTTTTGTATTCAGTTACATATTAATTAAGAGGAATACAAAAAGCAACCATTATTTAATTTCAGATGGTTTTGAATTTTTCATGGTCTGGCTGAAGGAAATAAGAATACATCTTGCGAACTAATGTTCCACTATTGAAAAGCTCGTATCAAATCTAACTGTACAAATTAATACCCAGCTAAACACATTCCTCTCTTGAAGATAAAAGGTATTAGTTTTGTGAATGGAGGAAAAATGAGGATGTCTAAAAGGAGTCTATATGAATCTATTGTGCTCAAGCATGTAACCTGTGAACAGGCATGCATTGGGTGATTAGTTAATGTCTGTCAGGCTGCTCGCTCATCAGAAAACAGCAGAAAACGCCAGAAGACGTCTCAGGCATGCTCAGTCGCACTCCGATTTTAAAAGGACAGGTGTCAAAGGTGTGTGTCAAAGGTGAAGTGACCCCCCAGGCGCTTAACTCGAAAACTGCTTCACACTAGACGGGGTGAAGAGAAAAACTTCATATTTCAGCGGCTGTGTAAAACTGCACACAGCCCATCTGAGCGGGGTCCTACCTTTTGGTAAAACCTTGAATGAACATATTTCTACAAAAGAAAACAGGATCAATACAGAGACACTAATCGCAACATCTAGAGAGCAGAGCAGAATGTATCGTATCTTGAGGAAAATATAGGGAAAATCTGATGCCACACTGCCACTGACTACGTGTTTGTCGTAAATATGTTTCTAACATGCCAAAATACTGCATAACATCCAGTGGGAAGTTAAAGCTACTAAACTTAGCTACTTTTTCAGTAGTTTTATTAATTAGCTGTTTACAAAATAGTGTATCTTTGTTTAATTTCATGAACAAAACCCTTTAATCTATTCACAACACAAAGCACTAATCAAACTTATTATGGTTTTATTAGCCTGTTTTCCACCACGGAATTAGGGCGTATGGCCAATATATCTAATGATATGATCATGCAATATCACGTTCATTATGGCAGATGACATCACCCGCTCGGATAATGAACGTGATAATTGCGTAGGCTTGTCAGTGATCTACGGCCTTGTCTATATAAAATGGCCACTCCATGATGATCAAGCAGCGTGATGGCGATTTAGAAATATTTTTTTTCTTTAGAGCGGCCAATCTCACTGGGGATACCAGATTTATCTGACTAGATGCCGGTATGATCATATCGTTAGATATATCGCAGAGCGCTACACGGAATTTAAAAACAAAAATAGTAAATTGCGGATTGTTAATTCGAAAGCTCACAATTCCAACTTTTTTGTCTTGCAGTTACTGAGTTTCTAGCTCTCAAGTTGGACTTGGTTATTCTGCACTTTTTCGAAGTCCGAAGATAAAAACCTGCAATTCTGAGAGGAAAAGTCAGAATTGTGAGATCAAAACCTAACAAAATGCAAGGAGGAAAAGTCAGAAGTCATAATTACCTTTATTTTTAATTCTGTGGGGGGAAAAAAAAATTAACCTGGAAGAAGCAAGAATTTCGATATAAAATAAAAAATTTAGAATGTGTGAGTCTCCATCGCGACATTTTTACTTCTTTTCGGAAATGCAAGAAGGAAAACAATGTCCAAATTTGTGAGATAGAAACTTCGAATTTTGCGCCTGAAACATGAGAATTGTTGAGGTTTTTCCGTGGTGGCAACGTTTCCATAAAACACGTTACATCTCTAAAGCTCGATGCCTTATTTCAAAATACCAAAAATACCAAAAATCCATCTATGAATTCTTTCATTATCTATTCCACTGAACCCCCACGATTTTCCATATGGAATAGTGACCTGCATTGTATACTAATTGTATTCAAGGTGACAGCCTGTTGTTTACCTGCGTGTGCGCTTGGATGTGAGCGCTTTGTGAAGGAGTTTGTGATCCGCGGGCGCTCCGGGACTGCTAGAGAGTAGCGGCCGGACGACCGGCCCCCTGTGGTGCGTGCGTGAGCTGCCCTGAGCTGTGTGCAAAAGAGCTAGGACGTTGGAGAGGCTGGGGGACAACTATTCACTGGGGTCCGTTATAGGTGGCCGTGGCGTCGCTTCCCCCTCAGCTGGCCTCCGTGGAAAGTGCTGCGGCTCAGTCGTGCTCGTGGGAAAACGCAGCGGTCCGGGGGAGTCGCGCTACTAATGCTGCTGGGGTGGATTTTGGCACCGTGGGTTTCGCTGACTCGTCTCGAGCCACCCCCGTGCTCGTACTGAAGAGAGAAGCTCAGGGTCGCAATATGATATGAAATAGGACACAATTTTGCATTAACAACACGAGGTCACAGTGGTACAACAGGTGGTTTTGGACACTTTAAAGGGGAGTAGTTCAACCAAAAATAAAAAATCTGTCATCAATTAACACACACTCATATCATTCCAAACCCTGTATGATTTTCTTTATCTGTTGAAAACAACATGAAGATATTAAATAAAAAATCTCTCAGTTGTTTTTTGTTGTCTTTTAGGATACGGAAGCCAATGGCGGCGCAATAGACTATTACAATATTTCAAAACACACTTTTAGAAAACACTTTTCTTTTAGTGTTCTGCAGAAGAGATAGAAAGTCCATGCGGGGTTTGAAATAAAATGAAGGTGAGTAAATGAATTTGCAGTAATTCAAGAATCTAAAAGTATCCAAAATATATCTGTGACTTAACTGAAATAAAGCTGAAATAAAATACAAAATATAAAAATTTAATGGAAAAATACTTTAAACAAAAATTAGATTTAGCCTCTTTGCCTTGGCAATTAACTTAAGTTTATATTTAAGCAATTCCCCCACTAATTAAAACTAAAAAAAAAAAATAAAAAAACTTAAAGCTAAATTCTAATAAAAAAATGACCACAAAAGCAAATACAAATTGCCCTAAAAAAATTAACCAATACTGAACGAATATAAAAATAAAAAGCTCTATTTCAAAATAGTAATACATAATTATAACAGTTTATATAAATAATACTAAAATGCACAGAAATGAAGACAAAATGTGCATTTTTGGAAAATCAAATCTTCTTTTCAGCAACTATCCCTTTAAACTGTAATTATGCAGAGCATTAAACAGAATGTAACAAAATGTTCAAACCAAAACAATTAATCACCAAACAATGATCAAGCGTATGTTCGACCTTTTTCTCAGATGCTAATTTATGGTAAATAAAAAAAGTAGTGTGTTTCCCTTGATTTTTAGTGGATGCATGTGGTCAGTTCTCTTCAAATTCACAAAAAAAACAGGTTTCCTTGCTGAGTAAACACCGGTTTTAGTCTCACATTAATTATGAAAATATTCTACAAATGTGTTGACTGGCTCAGTCACGAGTATGAGGCTTGTTAGTGTTGAAAACATTAACGTGAACATATATCGTGTAGATGTTATTTTAAACTTTTCAAACTGAAAAAACAATCTATACAATAATACGGACAGGCTTAACAATAATTTTAACTCAAGCAATCTTGTGCTCCACACTAAAAATTTCTTAATCTGCCACACTTTGTTCACTTGCACACCATAACCAACTCACATAAATCATTTTAAAACAAGATATCACACACAGTGGCACTACGGTTACCTATGAACTAAGTCGTTGACTAGGTTAATGTAGTTTATAACGATATTTAGTGGGTTGTAAACACAAGACCAGCAGGTTAGGTTAGCGGTTTTTTTTTGACGTTTAAATGGGCAGATGCAGGACATCCTCAAACGTTAATTAAAACGCATGGAAGCTCCACGACTAGTCCTCATGTATTTGGTTGTTGAGACAATCTAGGCATGTGTGAGCGAGGGGGATGGCGGGGGGGGGAAAGTCAACTGACGCAGAAGAGGGTCAGTGTTAGCTGGAGGAGACCCATTAGACGGTAGTAGACAGACGCCTAAACTCGTCTCTACTGGGACCAGAAGAGATTCAGAGGTGCCGTCGGTGGTGCGGAAAGGTGACGCGGCAGGGTGTCAGACGAGCAGAGGGCCGAGAGGGATTCTGGCTTTTTGGTGGGCGCAGACGGCCCGAAGTCCGATGAGCTGGCTAGAGGCAACTGCAGTACCGCGCTGTCGGACTCGTGCTGACACATCCCGACATTTTCCCTCGAGGCTGGCCGACTGTCATGTCGGCACCATATAAGACAGCAGTGGGATGGATTCACGATATAGTCTTATACGAAGCAAGCACGAGCATATGCGATAACAAACTTAGAGGCAGAGAAGCAATACAAAAGACGAGGAGTAAAGTAGGATACTTGTTGTATCATGATGGTCGGAATGTTTCATTTTGCATGTGTGTCTGATGTAAACCCCTTTTAAAAAAAAAGGGCTAGCTGAACAAGAGGTTTTACCGCAAAATAAAACAAAAAGAGAAAAAAAACTGAGCATCCTTTACCTTACGTCAATAAAAAGTTAATTAAGGTCAAGTCAGGGTCCAAAACAACAATGGACCCCATTGACTTTCATTTTATGGAACCCACCCCCCCCCCCAAAAAAAGGAGACTTTACAACTTTTTGTTTTCCCCCAGAAGAAAAAAATGTACACTACTACTCAAAAGTTTGAATTCTATTTTTTCAATTCTTTGATCATTTAGAATGGCCGCTTTTTTTGTTTTTTTTTCAAATTATTTTATATTTTAAAGGGGTCGTATATGGATGCAATCTACATTTTCCTTTCTCTTTGGAGTAGTTACAAGCTCTTGCTGCATAAAGACGATCGGTAAAGTTGCACAAGACTAGTGAAGTGAAGTGAAGGAAACTTTGTTTGGGCCGTCCAAAAGAGGACATGATTAGAACTCAGTGGTGAGTTGTATTTCAACACGTTCCAGAACAGTTCACCCACAAATATTCAGAAATGTGCTGCGCATTTTTATGGAGGACTTGTTTCCTGAACTCACTAGCCTGCAAAGCATCTGTGGTCCAACAGCTGTTTCCTAAAGTGGGCCGTTCAAAACTTTGCAAGGACAGTCTGGCGGTTCTGACTCACAAGCCTGTAGTAGTTTTTTTATATTTAAATAAATTTGCCAATGATGCTTCAAACCGAGTTTAGAGCAGTAGAGCAGGCTTGTTGTTTCTCAGATCACAATGCAGACAGGTTTTATGTTTACCCAGCGTGATGCGCAGGGGAAATAAACCCGCAACATGTAAAAAGACAGTACCAGTCAACATAATCAGTAAATATGTACCCAACATGGATGAACAAATGCCTCACTGGTAATGGGGTTTAATTTGTTTTTGTCTCATCTAGTGATTTGGCCCGGATCGCGGAATGAATCTATTTACGGATCTTCTTAGTGAACCGGTCGAATCCAGTTCACAAAAATCTATCTGAATCGTCTCCAGTACGCACTAATCCACAAATAACTTAAGTTCTTAAACGTGCCTTATACTCCCTCTGACACGAAATAAACAAAATATCCTGAGTTATTCAGTTACTCCTAACAGTACACTGATCGAACTGCTAAAAGAAAAGTGATGATGGGATGTGCACGAGCCTAGTCGCAGCTGGACTGAGTCTTGTGTCTGTTTGCTGGGAGACGGCCATAGTATGTTAAAGGGGGCGTAACATTTTCCGTCACACCCTTGAGGCATATTCGGGGGGCCAATCATGACAAGGGCTTACTCTGAATAGCTGGCCAATCATAGCACACCTCGCTTTTTCAGATCGATGAGCTTGTTAAAAATCGCACACCCCGTTTCAGAAGGCGGGGCATAGAGGAGAAACTATAATGTACATTATATGGAAAATAATGTGTGTTTCTTGAACCTTAAACACCATAAAACACAGTCATGGCATTACACCAAATAACACAAAATACTGTTTCTTTTTTAGAAACATCATATGACCCCTTTAAAATGTACATTTATTCCAGGATCCCAAAGCCAAAGTTTCTAGTCTTTCAGTGGTCACGTGATCCCCCCCTTTTTCAAAAATCATTCTAATATGGTTTGATGTATGATTGACTGCTCCTTGAGGATTTCTTATTATCAATGTTGAAAACAACTGGGCTGCTTAATTATTTGTGGATCCCCAAACCAAAGTTTTTAAACAGTAGTGTTATAAAATTACATGAGATGATGATGTTAAGGATGAAAACCGTTCACATTTGATTTGAACTACCCCTTTTGTAGAAGCCAATTATATATAATTATACATTTTTTTTTATTAAGTGTATAGAATATGTATATAATATGTTTATTATTATTATTTAATATATTGCATGATATTTTGACAAATACTGTGTCTTGATGTAAGTCCATAAGCATTACACTAGGCCATATTGCCAATTTGAATTGATTAATTATACAGCCTTAGAAGTTTCATCAGTAAACATTTCAGCAATTCAGTCTAAGGTCTACATGATAAAGTAAATGTAATGTAAAAGTATTAAACCAAAGCTCCATCTTCAAATACTAGGTTGGAGGAAAGAAACAAACAAACAGAAATGAAGCTCCACAAACATTTAGAAACCTGTAGATGAGAACAACGTTTTTTGTTGAAAATATCTGGTTGAGTGAGGATGGAAAAAGACGCAAGTTGTCTCCTGTTGTCAGTCTCTGGTTTTGAGCAACACGGTGGTGTTTCCTGTAAACTGGTGTCGATGTTCAAAGGGAAAAAGAGATCATCATAACCTTTGACCTACAAAAAGAAGAGGTCTCAGAGACTCACCTGTTTTTCTCTTTGCCGTTCTGGATGGACAGCGTGGCGGTCTGTGGCGTTCCTCTCACTACACACGTATGTGTTTCTCCTGGTCATACCACTAGACACAGAATTGCTCTGCCAGAAATACATATTAAAGTGCGAAGTCTTAATCAGTGGATGCACTGAAATTACAACATTTCATTTAATTAATTCATTTAAATGTATTTACTAATCAACACTGAAACAGGAAAGTTGTACATAAACATTTAAATCGCATATTAACTTTTTAATTATATAAATTGTTTCTACTTCAAAATCGTGTTAAAAAGAAACAATTTAATGAGTATTAAAAAGCCTCAAAACCACATTTATTTTTTCAATTTTGTTATAAACTTGACAGAATTGAAAACAGACTGTTTCATTTTAAAAGTAACTAAGCTTATTGTGGTAATGGATGGTAGGTGCACTAGTGAAGTTTTGTTCACGAAATCAACTGAAAACAGCACTAACTAAAAGATCTCGGTTTAACAAAATAAGGATAAATTAAAAACAATAATTCGATATTTCATACAGCTGACATGTTTACCTGACATCTAACCTAATTAAACGTCAATGATTTCAGCCCTTTAAAACTGTTGTTGCCGAAAACAAATATTTATTTTCAGACACCAAAACTGTGGTGAATAACTAATCTTAATGATTCATTAAATAAACTAAAATAACTATTAAACAATAAAATAACAGATTATATAAGCAGCTTGTTGCTCCATGCTTTAGTCTCACTGAGATACTATTATAGTTTCAAATATTTTGAATTTAAGTTTTAGTAATTTTGTTGTTTTTATCATTTTTTGTGCATCGTATTTTTTAATATGTTTATATTGTTTTCCTTTTATTTCAGTTTAGGTTTAGTTATCTAAGTACATCGAGTAAATTAAAAAGAGAACGGGAAATTAGCTGAAATAAAAGTTTTCTATATTTTATTTGATTTCAGCTAGAGTTTATACTAAGTATTTTTTTATTTAAAGTTTTTGTTGATGGTATTATTTTGTAGTTCACTATACAATTAGATTCTCTTCAGATCTATTTTATACAATCAATGACAATACAAAAGATCTTGGGTGGTACCAACTCACCCCAGGGGCACCGGCGCTCTTTTTTTGCGGTCAGGAATGTCGGCCTTGTTGGGGTTGTTGGCGTTGCCCAGCATGGGGCTCGGTGGAGCCATGCCACGGCTTCCAGATGAGCTGGACTTACGTGCCTGTGCACTGCCCTCCTCTTTATGGTCACTTTCTGCAGAAGTGGTCTGACTTCTCTTGGGTAAACCCACTGAGGGAATGGTTGGACCAGCTGTAGAGGGAGAGGAATGGAGATTAGAAAGACAAAGACCTCACAGCACTATTTAAATTCTGAAAAGTGCACTCACCCCTGGTCACTGTAACGACGCTGTTTTCTGGTTGGAGGAGACGTTCTTTTGGACTTTGAGGTGAGATGGTGACTGGCCATTATTGTGCTCACTGTTGGGTCTGGCCTTCGCCAAAGAGAGGTTACTGCTGGAGCTGGAATCACTCACCTCCAACTGTGATCACACAAAACAAAATGTAAAAACTGCATGAGACAGAAAATTTTTTTATTATGTCTGGATGTATAGATTAATGCACAGAGAGAAGTGAGTGGATGCAATTGGCTAATCCAGTTTGATAAGATAACCAGTAATAAGGGTTTACTGACATGCTACAAGTCTGTAACATTCATAATCAGATGTAAAATTTAGCCAGATGTTTTGACGATGGTTATAAAGACTAGCCCACACTGCAGCTAGGCAGGGAAAGGGTTGGCTAACTGACTTGACCTTTATGAGTGGGTAAATCTAAATCGATGACACCACAATATAGAGCAGAGTGCAACTAAGTGGTAACTCTTTGAAAAAAAGGTACAGCAATTTCCATGAAGGTTATACAACCGATGTCAAATAACACCAGGGAAAAAATGGTTACATTTTGTGCCTAAAATGTCCAAAGGCAAATAGATTTGAAAGTGAAAGTGACGTGACATTCAGCCAAGTATGGTGGCCCATACTCAGAATTCGTGCTCTGCATTTAACCCATCCGAAGTGCACACACACAGAGCAGTGAACACACACACACACTGTGAACACACACACCCGGGAGCAGTGGGCAGCCTTTTTTTATGCTGCGGCGCCCGGGGAGCAGTGGGGGTTCGATGCCTTGCTCAAGGGCACCTAAAGTCATGGTATTGAAGGTGGAGACGAGAACTGTACATGCACTCCCCCCCACCCACAATTCCTGCCGGCCCGAGACTCGAACTCACAACCCTTCGATTGGGAGTCCGACTCTCTAACCATTAGGCCACGACTTCCCCCAGATTTATAGTAGAGACTATAAATCTGCAAACAAAAGCACAAAACGTATTGTTGCAAGAGTATATATCTATTGCTTTCCTAAATTTGTGCCTTAAGGCTGAGACTAGGTGTCAAATCACACTAAAATATCTTACTCAGACACACTACTACTGTTCAAAAGTAAAATTTAGTTAGCAAGGATGAATTAAATTGATCAAATGTGACAGTAAAGACATTTAACAAAAGATTTCTATTTCAAATAAAAGCTGTTTTTTTAGACTTTCTACTTATCGAACAGTCTTGAAAAAAAATAGATAATGGTTTTCACCACAAAAATATGCAAAATCAGCTATGATATCAAATCAGCATATTAGAATGATTTCTGAAGGATCATGTGACACTGAAGATGGAATAATGATGCTGAAAGCTCAGCTTTGCATCACAGGAATAAATGACTTTTTAAAAATACAGTACATTAATAAATAAAATATAATACTTTAGAATTTATAATATATAGAAGTTATTTAATTGTAATAATATTTCACAATATTGCAGTTTTTACTTGATTTTTTAATTTAATTACAATTTTCCCCAAATAAATGCAGCCTTGGTGAACATAAAAGACTTTGTTAAAAAAAATATTTTAAAATCTTACCAAATCTCAGACTTTTGAACAGTACTGTATGCTCTCATTTAGCTAGATCTAAAACCCCCAACTGTGCATTGCAACCAAATAGCATTGTGAATAACTCACCTCAGTAGACTTTCTTCCTAACAGCAGGTAGGTAGCCGTGATTTCATCGTACTTCATCCTGGTTAGAGATTCGTGGATCTCCTCCCTCGAGTAACCCATTCCTACCATGATATCTGCAAACAAACCATATAGCAGCAGTCAATGTAGGATACTGTTACCAGCTGGTTGAGCATCAAAAATGGTTGACCTCCAAGTTTTTCAAAGGCCTCAACAGACTGGACTAATGGCTGCCAATACAGGAATAAACACAGTGATACCTTTTTAAAAACAACCCTTTTCCCAGTAGACTGATAAAACTGTGCATTTTGACTCTTTACATAATTGTGCATAAAAAATGATGATATACAAAAATGCAGAGTAACTGAAAGCTGAGCTACACGCATTTAAGGCAATCTTCAAAAACATCCAAAAAAAAAAAAGTTTTAACATGTTTATTCTAAATCTTCATGAGTAATGTCTTGCTACTTTGTATCTCAACAGCCCTCATAAGTAAAAAATAGAGGCCTATTATAATTCCTGGTATCCTTTTAGCTTTACTATGAAAAAAAGCGATGAACAACTCTCAGTGCCATCACAGTTTCACGTGCTAGACTAAATGTGACGGCCTCGGCTCAACTGAGCTGTTCCTGCACTAGCTGTAAAATGCTTTTCGGGACACAAGAAACTGGGGCTTAGAGATCAATGGAGACGGGCCTGCAGCAGCAGTGGAAAGAACAGGGCCTGTCTGAACTCAGATACCATCGACCCCTGCACTCTGCTCAAACCCACAGGCACACCAACCACTATCAGCGTCACGTTGAAGGAAGCATGCCAGACTAACAGCTTCTGCTAAGCAAAAAAAAAATGGTGATCGACTCTTACGACTTTACGCATGCACTAAAGCCAAAACATCGAAATATTTGGATCTCCCTTAATGGCTTTCGTAAACCATAAAGCTCTGGCTCACTCCCAAGAAAACTCACTAAAAACAATAAAATCATGAGCGGGAGGGAAAGCTCTTATTTACGCCTATATATTTGGATTCTGTTTTGTCTTTCCAGCTAAAAATGCAAAAGCTGTGACTTTCACAAACTTCAGTGCTCAAGAGTTGCCTTTAAATGTGCCATTAAACTGGACATTACTATTCAGGTACACTACTGTTCAAAATGCTTTGTGCTAAATGCTTAATGTAGATAAATGGCAGTAATGAACGTGATCAGATTAATATGTAGCCATAGGACAGTGGTATTAACTTTACTAGCACAGCCACTTGTAATCTCATTGTAAATAATAATACAGCTTTTAGTTTATGTGTGTTAAAGTTCAAAATAAAAACACCAAAAATTTTAAAGTGATGTAAAATGTAAAAGTCACATTTTTAACTTTGAAGCCCCCTGTCCTACAGTAATTTGTTTCTAAAAATAATTGCATGTAATGAAGTGCTGATCTAATACCGATTCTCTTCTGATCCGAGATGTCGAGCTCCGGCTCCACAAACGGCTTGAGCTCGTCCTCCTCAGAGCCTGCGTTGATCCATCGATCCTTCATAATTTGCTGAAGCAGACATATACAGAGCTGTGTGAGAGGTTCTTCTAGATCATAAATATGCATGATTATGCAGGAAACAAAATACATTTTTAAAGTGGGTCAACTGGTAAGAATCTTGACAACAAAATACCATTTGTTCCTTAAAGCTAGAACAGTTTTTTTTTTTTTTTGCAACAACAAAGTACCTATGACTTACTTAAATATAAAAATGTAAATTTTAAGGTTTTTAGATTTATGCATGCATTTATATAAGTTCTGGCCAGATTTATTGTTTGGTAAATTATTTCATCACATGTAGTGCTAAATAAGTGTCCCATATGAAAAGAATATATAATATATTAGTGAGTGTAATATAACACATGATTGAGTGCACAGAGCCTCTCAAATTCTCAATTATTCATCAGCAGATGTCATTTCATTCTGAGTTTCTTGCAACAGGACTATAATTCAGCATGTGCATTATGGGCCGTGATGTGAACAGTATATAACCTGCAAATAATAATAAAGCCCCCAAACAATAGAGGCACTGTTTCACTGCAACTCTGTAAATTTAAAACAGCCAGGGTGAGTCTGGGAATGAGTGTCATGTTAAATTAATTGGGAAGAGAAAGCATGCTGTGATGAAAGTGTGCACTCAGGCTAAAGGTTGTGATGGAGGGAGAATAGAGGGAAAGAAATTTGGCTGTGTTTTTATTGGGAATGTGGAAGAGAGAGGTTTATGTGTTTTTCATTAATCAAGGTGGCACCTTCTATGAACACTGTACACTCTAGAGTCCCAATTCTTTTTTAAAACATTAGATGCAAAAATATTTTTTTGTAAGACCTACTGAAAATGTTTTATTAACCATAAACTAAAACAATTAATGAGAAGTATGTAAAGTATCTTTTTTAAAAACATATTTGATTTTTATTTACATGCAAATCCATCGATTCAACCCTGTAACCCAAATTAATGTAGATAAGAATATAAGATTAAAAAAGAAAAAGCGATCAAACAATTATTCTCTCTGGTTTTTAGGAAATGACTATAAATCAACATTTTAATTAAAACACTGTCTTTATTATTTTTTTAATTTCATAAATTTCAAATATTTAATTTAGATTTTATTGCTAAATAATTATTTTAGAAGAATTTGGAAATGATCAAATAAACAACATTACCCACATTTAAATGAAATAAATTTAAAACATATTTTTTTTTAACTGTGCAATTTTCACATAATTAATTAATTTTATTATTATTATTTATTGCTTGTTGATTTGTGTCATTATACTTAGACTAGGTTTTTATTCTTTTGTATATCATTTCATATATAATAAAATTGCCCATAAAAAAATTACATAAATTTAATTACAATTTTATTTAGTCAATAGCAAACCTCTTAAAATTAAAATAAATAATTAAACAACTATATTTAAAAAAAACCTACTGAGCTTCACAAGCATTTTCTGAAAATAAAGCACATTTTTTGACTTATCAATACATACCTCAGTTGTAGGCCCTATTTATCCTACATCTTCTCACCTCAAGTGTTCCCCGTTTGACAGGGTTCAGCACCAGGAAGCGTTTCAGGAGGTTCTCACAGTCAGTCGACATGTAGAAGGGACTTCGATATTTGCCCCTCAAACACCCGCTCACGAAGCTCCTGCAGGTAAAATGTAATTTTGGCTGTAAAATCTGATCCGATGAGATTTGAAGTCAAATATATGCACACTTGTGGCACACATCTTGAATGCATTTTTACTGAATTATTTAGTGTCATATATGGCTTATTGCTTTAATAAATCACTGATTTCACCCAGCATTTTTCATGAATCTCTACACAAATCCACAGCTTCTCAGTTGTATGACTCTCTGTGAATGTTTAGGAGGGCAAAAGTGACCTTTCTGGGCTGCACACACTAACCTTCAGATTCTGTCCATCAAAGGGCAGTGATCCACTGACCAGTGTGTAGAGTATGACCCCCAGACTCCACACATCCACCTCAGGCCCGTCATACTTTTTGCCTTGGAAAAGCTCGGCCGCATATGGAGGGCTGCCGCAAAACGTGTCTAGTTTGTTCCCAATAGTGAATTCATTACTGAAACCGAAGTCTGCAATCTTAATGTTCATATCTGCATCCAGCAGTAGGTTTTCTGCCTGCATGAGAGAACAAGAGAAAGAGTGAGACAAAGAGGGTCCTTTTTCATGCATATTTCATTTATTAATGATCCATATTAATGATGGAATGCTAAGGGAATTTATAATCTCATCGCATGAAAATTTATATTTATAATTAATATTTATATAATATTATATTATAAATTAAATCAATATGAATTTATTTTTAATTAGATAAATATGAATTAAATGTTATAATGCTAGTACAATAAATAAAATAATTATAATAAATAATAATGAAACTATATTTTTTATAGAGAGAGAGAGAGAGCTTTTTTGTATTGTCTTCAATTTATACACATTAGATATAAATTATACTAAGATATACTGACTGATTGGTACAAAATAAATAAGTAAAAGTTACTAATAATCACAGTGATGAGAATATAAAGATAAAACACTAAAAAGCATAATTGGAATTATAAAAATTTAAAAAGAAAAAAGCAATGGAAATAAATCTGTGTTCTAAAAATGATTTTTTATTTTGGTTTGAAATGTGATTGGGACTTTTATTAGAATCGTTTTTTTTTCATTCAAGAACATTTAATAAGTCACAGAGATCATTAAATCTAATTTGTTTTTTTTTTAAATAATATTTTTTAGTTACAAAAACAAATCCTAAAATCCACTGCTTATTTTCCAAGTTTAAATTCAATTCAGAATCCCAAACTTTGCACTTGCCTGTATGCATAATATAAATGTAATTTCTCTAAGATGCTCCTTACAGTTACTCCGTTCTAACATGCATTTAAGCAGACGGGTACATACAGCAGAAGAAAGAGTGAAAGTGACAGCATATAATACAATATAAAAAAGACCCACATTTCCACCTGGCTTCCTGCACACGAGTCATTTAGACAGCTTCACTCTGACACTGGCCTCATGCATCATTTACAGAGCATCAGTCTGGAAACAAAGCGTGTAATGGCGCATGGGAGACTTGGAGGGGGGAAAGCAGAGGTAAGGGAGACTGGACGAGAGGAAGCAGCATCTTCAGGGGCTCTTGCTCATGTTCTGTCCTCCGTGCCAAAGTACTGACTTAAGCACCATTTTGGTACAAAAGCAACATCTACGTGCAGGGCTTTTAAGAGAGAAAAAATAGCAGTTCTGGTAGAAGATGAACCTAATACTTCAGTCTTTTTGTTTTGCTGGGACAAAAAGATGACCTTACCTTGAGATCTCTGTGGACAATGTGTTTTTGATGGCAATACTGAACCGCTGATACAATCTGAAGAAGAAAAGGAGACAAGGGAGTTTTAGAATGTGGACAGAGACAGAACTGACTGGACGGCAGACAGCCAATACACCACATTAACTGGCATCATCGCTTTTTCCCAGAATGCCATTGATTGGACGGGGGAGCATGTGTGCTGAGGGTCTGACACATGGTCCGGGATGATAAATGAGGGGTGAGAAAAAGACTTGCTGAAACTGACTGCTCAGCACAGCTGACGCTTGGAGCTCCAAACCATCAGAATCAGGTTGTGAGATTACGGTTACAGAATATAGTATAGAATCTATCAAAGAGCAACAAATCTCAATACTTGAAATTGCCACTCAGCAGTTTTTTTTTTTTTTTTTGCATTTATAATAGTAAAAGAAGATTGCTAGTGTTTTTTTTTTATTTGGATACAAAGCAAATGATTTTTAAGGATTGTTGTTTTTTTTTCTTTGTTTAATTATGTTTTTTACTTTTTTTGATGTGAGTGGAACCAAGCGCAAGATCCTCCTTTTTTCATTTTCAAAATTTGGGGTCAGTGATTTCTTTTTTTTTGTTGTTGAGAAATTTATAGTTCTATTTAGCAAGGATACATTAAATTAATCAAAAGTGACAATAAAATATTTAGAATCTGATAAAAGATGTCTTTTTAAAATAAATGCTGTTCTTTTAAACTTTAAAGGTATTCATTAAATAAATAAATATATTGTTTCCACAAAAATATGAAGCAGGTGTTTTCAACATTGAAAATAATCATAAAAAGTGTTTCTTGAAAACAGCATATTAGAAAGGTTTCTATTTTAAATGAATGCTGCTCAGTATGAGTATGAAAAGAAACTAATACTTCTATTGAGCAAGGATGCCATTTAATTGATCACAATTGACAGTTTAGACATTTATAATATTTAAAAAAAAAAAACTATTTTAAATAAAAGGCTGTTCTTCTGAATTTTATTCAGCAGCAAATTCTAAAAAAAAAACAAATTCTAAAAAAGTTTCCACAATTATGTTAGGAATCATAATGATTATCTGAAGGATAATGTGCCACTGATGCTGAAAATTCAGCTTTGCATTACAGGAATAAATTACATTTTAAAATATATCAAACCACGATATAAGATAATTATTTTACAAAATTTCTACATGAAATGAAAATTCACCCCATCTATTTTTCTAAATGCATGTGATAGTTGGTATTGTAAAAGGATTCATCCATGTAAGTTTCCTTTTTTGATTTTGATTTTTTTTGTTGTTGTTAATTTTTAAGTGAAAGAAAGAATTCTCCAAACTCTTGAACGTTTGTGTAAGCTTGTCTGCTACACAGAGATGACCAACCAAACACTCCTCACATCATCTTGATTATCACATTAGACTCTTCTGGCAGTAAAAGTAATCACAGGTGACAAATATGCATTATTTTTATAATTGCATTGAAAAATGAACAACATTTGCTTCCACATTCCATTACACAGATCCTGACAAAATCTGCAGGCTTTTTCTGTATTTTCTACACAGAGTTAGAGGAAATCTGCAGTGGGGCAGAGACTGCTCCTATTAAATTAGCTAAAATATTTAATAAACCAACATTTACAAATTACGTATCTCCAAAAACATTACTTTAATAAAATACCGCTTTTCATATTGTTAATGTGTAATCCTCTCAAATTACACCTCATAATAATAGTGGATTTTCTCGTCTCGTTCTCAAATGCACAACATTCTGGATACGTTTAATATTCATGCAGCTCTATCCGTGTCCCAGACATCAGATACGGGGACCGATTTCCATTTCTTTCTCCGGCTGGTGGAAGAATCTGGTGGTTTTTCTGCTCTGCTCAGAAATCTCTGCGGTGCTTCATGCCTGACCCAGATAAGCTGTCTCCACAGCAGCAGCAGCAGCAGCAGCAGCAGCAGCACAGGACTCAGACGGAGGAGAGGAGGATGGGAGGGAGACCCCACTGCTATGACTACAGATGTCTGCATCAGCTGCGGGCAAACCCACCGTCCTCGTCCATTAGACCGATGGGTCGCAGTGGGATGGAGGGAGGTTGGAAGGGGTCTTCGGGTAATTAAATGAGCAAATGATGCTGTCAGTGGGTGGCTGTCTCATTAGAGCTCTCTCACTCCACTCAACACCTGGAGCTTTTTTGTTGACAGCACATTTGGGCGTAAATGCAGCATCTAGCGACAGTTAAAGCTTATGGCTGCCATCACTGTCTGTATTTGTCACCCATGATTCATTTATTACATTTAGCTTATGATGGGATTTTTAAGATTAATGGAGTAGCATTTGCTGGTCAAGTGATCTTGACATGGTGGTGGTCATAATAAAACATGCTCACCTTTAGGTAGAAAAAAAAACTTAAATATTCTTAAATAATCTAGGACACCGATGCGTCTAGCATAATTTAAAACTGTGATTTCAACTGATTTTTCATTATTTTTGAAATAATTAAAGTATTATTTAAAAAATTTGTCAACAATACCATTTTTTTAAATCTACAGATTTTTTGACAAAAAATACCATCGTTCTAACTAAAATTAAAACCAGAATTTGACTCGATTTCACTTTAAATAAAAGAAAAACATTAACTGAAATAAACTACGTAAATTAACTACATAAAACAAAAAATGATATAGACATTATACAAAAATGTTAAAATTAAACTAAAATGCCAAAAACACGCAACAAAATTACTAAAACTTCACCTAAACTCATTCAAAATATTAACAAAAACTATAATAGTATTTCACTGCTACTAAAATATTACTGGGATGGAATACTAGAATACTGCTTAAAATAAAATAAAATAAAATAAAATAAAATAAAATAAAATATCATGGACACATATAGTTATTTATTTGAACAAAAACAAAATCTTATAAAAAAAAAAGAAACTTATTTTTGTGTAAAAATGGCTTAACTTTTGGAAGTCTGATCAAATAAGAAGGAGACTGTGGTTAATATAGTTCATTTGTTTGGTCGTAATAGAAATTGAGTTGGGTGCAATGCATTGTTGTCTTGTTCCACAAGAGGTTCTTAAACTGTTCGAACCATATTTAGTTTATGACCCCAAACTAAAAGTCATGTATATGGGCCACATTCGGCCCACTGGGAAACCGTTCACGCGGCTGCCACAGGAACCATCGACTGCCAATCACACAAGCGTCGCCCAATTGCAGTTCACAGCTAGCTGTTTCCAATGCATCCAGGAGGAGTGTGAATGGACAGGGCGGTCTGGGTGAGAGCGATAGGGCGGGACAGGGCTGTATCGAGTACACTGCAGTACTGTACCTGTCTAAATTTAGCTCTGGCGCTCCTTCTCCTTCATTTCGTCCATGTGCTACGAGGTAGTCAAACACCTCCCCTGTGGAGAGAAGAGACGCACAGGGTGAATCATATAGCACTCTTGGTTTCATATGCTTCATTATGTAGATTTACAGGGCTGGTTGCACAGGATTACATAACATAATATGGAGCTCATAAGCAGTCAGTGTCACATTAGCTTCATCAAACTCACCACCACTGGCATACTCCATCACCAGATAAAGTGTCTTTTCTGTTTCTATGACCTCAAACAGCTTTACTGTAGAAAGAGACAGAAAAAAGGAAACATGAAAATCAATTATCATTATCCTGCTGGTTTTATTGTTGCGACTCGAGTGCACCAAATTATTCTTTGCTTGTATTGCAGGCTGATATGACAAGTTGTCTGTCTTCATGAATGCAGCAAAACACAAAAGTAAAAGTTTTTGGTTACTGACATCAAGTCTTGACTACTAATTAACTCACTGCCATAACTTTCTTTTTTCACAATTATAATGTTACAATGCACTTCAAAACATGGCCGTAACCAGGGTTTAAAAATTAGTGAGGTCTGTGCTATAATAACCTGACCTGTGTATTAATGTAAAATACTACTGCTTTTGGCTGCATTGATAATATTTCTGACAGATAATATGATGATATTTTTTGCGTTTCCCTTGCTGAATGTGCTATCCTGTCAGCAATAACCTGTCCATGGGCTATTTTGATTACTGTCAGTGTAAGTGCCGGCAATGCAGTGTTGCCAGATATTGCTACAAAAACAGAAAAATAAATATTGTTTTTATTTTTTTTGTATTAATTTTTTTTGGAAAATAAGATGAAATATTGCTGACTCTAAACTGAAACTTCTCACTTTATTAACTTTCTACAGTGTCATGTTAAGTGGAAAAGACAAGTCAAAAGATGCTTATAATAGCTGGATCTGGCAACACAGAGACTGCGTCGGCGCCCTCACTTATACCTCTCTCAAGTCTCGTTCACTCTGGCAGAGTCTTGGAGTGATCATTTTCATACCACGGATGCTAAACATTCTTGCAAACTGTCTAAACTGAATTATGCATGCAGACATTCATATGAGGAGTTTTAAACAGCAAAGAAGTCATTAAGTGAGCAAATTTTATTTCTGACCCTGAAAAATTTACCACGGTGTGTATATATCAATATTTATTATAAATATTTATAAATAGGACTTTATATCAAATATTTATTATACACTTTTTATTTTTGTTTTGATTTGTTATATAATAAGGTGTTTTTGTTTTTTGTTGGTTTGTTTTTATCATTTATAATGTAATTCTGTAATACAGTGAAATATTATTACCATTAATTTATTTTTGAATTTATTCCTGAATCTTCAGGAACCATTATTTTAGTCTTCAGTGTCATATTTCTTAACAATGTTGAAATCAGTTGGTGTAAACAACTAGAATGTTCATAAGAACAGCATTTATTTGAAATAGGGAATTACATTTCATAGATGTCTTTACTAACACTTTTGACCAATTTAATGCATTCCTGCTGAATAAAATTAATTTATTGCAAAAAAAAAAAAAAAACTCTTGCTATGTTTTATATATATAATATAATTGTATATATATAAATGTATATATATATAATTGTTCACTGTTAAATTCATGTTGTTATTAATACAGTTTGCATTTCTTAAAATATGTACAAGTAGAAATTAACATTGACCTAGTTTAATAAGAGCAGTTAAACTACTGCACATTGTTAGTTCATAATACCTTTAATGAGATAACTAATTGATGCTATCTTTATTTTGGGATGTAAAATGACCTGGGCATTTCTTTACAAGTAAAGTATTTTCTAAAACCCTGTGATTCAGCATCCTAATCACCGTTTCTCCAGCCGTACTCTTAAAGCATCTAAATGAGCTGAAATGTAATTCACAGATTGCCTGCAGAGCTCTTCCCTGTTGACCTACAACTGCACAGACATGCGCCGTGTCTCAAGGAAAACGTTACTGAAAGCTGCTTTAGATGTGAGTGACGGGCCAGGTTTAAGTAACACTACCCCACGACACACAGCATCAAACGCTTACTCCCTTCATGTATGCTAAATTTAGTAACAGCATAAACACCAGCGAAGGCAGCGCTCTGCTTCTGTGATGATGTTCAAGTTCAGAGACACACAAACACATTTGTGATCTGTTAACAAAACTTCATCTATTCAGAAAATAGGTCATCATAAATATGTCAGGCTAATATGCTTCTGCCATCATCTTAAAAAGAGTGGTGCGCCTAAAAAATGAAATTGTGTCATTATTTACTCACCCTAACGTTCTAAATTCTTTAATGGAACAAAAAGTTTGGTAACACATTTGAAATTTTGGTAACAAAATTTGGTAAGATGGAACAAAGAATTTTCTGAATAATTATTATACAACTCTTGCAAGTTAATGGCAGTGTGTCAAGCTATGATTCTATATATATATATAATTGTTGGAAATAATTGTGTTTAATAGTAGAATTCCTGGTGAAAACTACATTACCCATGATTCTGCAAAAAACTATCAACTAAAAAGCTGTATACACAAACATACAAATGCAAAGCATCATGGTACTGTAGTTCTTTCCGTTATTAAAGTTTTTTGTCTGATTTTTAAATATTTTTTTGCATCATATCAAAATTTGTATTAATGTGATTTGCCTTATAGCTGTTTAATACTTTAAGACTTTTTAAGAATATCAGTGAATAAAGGCTTTAATGTATCCTTTTCTCACATTAATATTCAAAAGACTTGTATAGTGAATTTTTTTTTTGGAGTTTTGTTTGTTCATGCTTGATACATTACAAGAGCTGTATAATGACTTTTCAAATATTTCCACAGAAATTTTTCCACAGACCAAAAATAACAGCATACAGGTTGGAAACAACATGAGGGCGAGTGCATAACGAAGAAACTTTCTTTTAGCGCTGCCCTGAATGTGCCACGCTCCGTGTTTGACACAGCCAGATCCACATCAACACCACCCACATCCTCTTCTAGCAATCCACTCCGCCTTTTTCCCTCATTTGCGAGAAAAGGACAAAAAGTAGGTCATCTCTGGAGCAGTGATAGCGTGTGACCAGACGCTGTACTCTTATGGAGTAGACGATGCCTGAGCGTGTGCCGCCACACAGATAATTGCAAAGGGCATCGCATGAGAAAGCGGAAGCGAGCGTTGTCATGACGACACACCGGATTCCTGATTCCTGGAAAGATGCTCTATATTCTCAGAAATAATGAGTGCAGATGAAAGACAATTGAATGAGGGGCGAGCGAGGAGAAAGGCTGGCTTTCAGAGGTTATGTGAGGAGGCTGACGGAGGTAAATTCTGAATGAAGGAGAAAGGTAAGGAAGTGTGTGGGCCATAGCTGGGAGTTTGAAATTACCTTTCCTCCTACTCACTGTTAACACATTACCTTCACGACGATGCATCAAACACTTTCACTGGTTAAGTCATTCATGTGAAACATGCATAATGTGCAAATGGAACAGACATGGCTAATACAACAAAAACACACACAGCACAGACGTACTGAAAACAATAGTGCTGGGAAGTCTGATTCATTTAAACAAGTCACTCCATTCTGGACACTGTTTTTCAGTGACTAAAAGAAACTATTTGTACTGTTACATTGTTTTGTATGGTGCCTGGGAGGTGACTAGTTCGGTTCACTTAGTTTTTCATTTCTTTATTTAACCAGGTTAAAAAACTCATTGAGATTAAAATGGCAAGAGTGACCTGGCCAAGAAAGCAGCAACAAATAGTATAGTTTACATCATAATACAAAACACAAATCAAAGATCTCAACAACAATTCACCAAAGGATAAAACACACAGTGTGTTAAAAGTAGCTTAAATTCATGTAATGATGGAAACACGGTCATCTTTAGAATGCTTTGTAGATTATTTCAAGCCAAAGTAGCATTATATCCAAAACCCTTTTTCCTTAGCTCTGTTCGAACCCGAGGGACTTTAAAATATAACAGATCATTTGAACGTAGATTGTAGCATACTTCGATTTAGAAAAACTCAAACAAGATGGAGTTAGACCACAAATAGACTTATAAATAAAACAATACCAATTAAAACTTCTTTGGGTATACAACGATGGTAACTCAGCCTTCTCATATAAAGTACAATGATGTGTTTGATAACTACAACCAGTAATAAAACGTAAAACACTATAAAAAACAGTATTAAGTTTTTTAGATAATATCTCGGGCATTCATATACAGCAGATCGACATAATCCAAAAGTGGTAAGAAGGTAGCAGATACACAAAATATTTCCTTGCTTTAAAAGAAAAAATAAAAATCTATTTCTGTAGTAAAACGGCAATTTCAGCTTAAGTTTTGAAATTAATTTATCAATATGTAGCTTAAAAGTTAACTGACTATCAAATAGGATGCCCAGGTACTTATAACTTATAACATATTCTATTTTTGTTCCCAGGAAGGATATATCAGGAAGATCACTTGGTACAGCTTTAGAATTTGAAAAAAATCATTAAACTAGTTTTATCTGTGTTTAAAACCAGCTTAAGCTGACATGAACGGAACTGAACAATTTCAAACGCTGTAAGTTCACTGTAAATAGTGAAGTGCTTGTGAAGCTGATGAAGCACAGCAGTAAATAGCAGTGTTGTCTGCATACAGATGGAACTTCGCATTTGGAATATTATTGCATAAATTATTTACATACAAGCCAGGCTTGTATGTATGTTTTGTCATGGCCATGATATATTAATTTGTGGGAACGTCATATTAACTCGTGGGAACGTGATATTATGTCGTGGCCACGAGATCATTTTGTTCGAGGTAACGACATCCTTATGTCGTGGCCTCAAGATGCTATGTTAAGGGAATGACATCCATTTCTTTGTGTCCACGACTTCTTATGTTAAGGGAATGACATTTTTCTCATGGCCACGAGTTTAATGCGCAAACAAACCTGCGTGACCATAGCAACCTATGGTGCTATGGTCACGCAATTTTGTTTACGCATTAAACTCGTGGCCATGAGAAAAATATGTTGTTTCCTCAACATAAGAAGGAAGGATGTCGTTGCCATGACATAATATCATGTTCCCACGAGTTAATATGATGTTCCCACAAATTAATATCTCGTGGCCATGACAAAACTAAGTGAACCGACCATGTCACCTCCCGGGCACCGTAGTTTTGGTCATTACTCATAAGTGTTCTCAGAAGTCTTGACAAAGTCTTTTGTGTAGTGAAATAGATATTTAGCTAAATCCTGTTTTCTGAAAAAATTTATCAACAACAAAGTTCTCTCAATCCTACAAACACTATACACAAGATTTTCAACAAATTATTAATAAAACATGATTCAAAAAAGCAATATGTGAAGTAACTACCATCTTCCATTCAATTGTACACACTTAAAGGCTGCATGGCTTGGGATTCTGCATGCTCAAAATTAATAAAGTTTATACACTACCGGTAAAAAGTTTGCAGTCTGTGAGAATGTTTTTTTAAACAAGACACTTTTGCTTACAAAGGCTGCATTTATTTGATCAAAAATACAATCAAAACAGTAATATTGTGAACTATTAAAAATGTTAATTTAAAATAACCACTTTCTGTTAAAATATATGTGACCCTGGACCACAAAACCACTCTTAAGTTGCACAGTTATTTTTGTAGAAATAGACAAAAAAAAAAAAAAAATTGTATGAGTCAAAATTATCGATTTTTCTTTTATGCCAAAAATCATTAAAATATTAAGCAAAGATCATGTTCCATGAAGATACTTTGTAAATATCTTACCGTAAATATATCAAAACATAATTTTTGTTTAGTAATATGCATTGCTAAGAACTTCATTTGGACAGTTTTAAAGGCGACTTTCTCAATATTTTGATTTTGTTTGCACCCTCAGATTAAAGATTTCAAATAGTTGTATCTCAGACAAATATTGTCCTAACAAACCATACATCAATGGAAATCTTATTTATTCAGCATTCAGATGATGTATAAATCTCAATTTCAAAAAACTGACCTTTATGACCGGTTTTGTGGTCCATGGGCACATATTTTAAAACATGATTTATTCCTATGATGGCAAAGCATTATTACTCCAGTCTTCAGTGTCACATGATCCTTCAGAAATCATTCTAACATGCTGATTTGCTGCTCAAGAAACATTCCTCATTATTATCCTCCTTTTTAATCAACGGTTATGCAGCTTATATTTTGTGGAAACTGCATTTATTTGAAATAAAATGAAAGTTTTAACTATTTTGATCAACTTAATGCATCTTTGCTTAAATAAAAGTAAAACCAAAAATCTTACTGACCTTAAAATTTTGAACATTAGTGCATATAGCAGCCTTTATATTTTAAGAAGGGAGCACCTCATAAGGGGATCATCATATTTGTCATCTAAAAGGGGTCTTTGTCATCTTAAAGTTTGAAAACCCTTGTGCAATATCATAGTGTCACCACTGACCAATCAGCATCCAGAACTAGAACTACATACTTTATAATAGAAAACAAGGGTCTCTCATGAACACAAACACCTGCTCATGTTTGGGAATGGCAGATGGGGGTCGCTGAGGGCCGATTAAGGTATTGGGGTGAGTGAGGGGCCAGGGGCCACACAGAGATGACATCATGAGATGGGGGGAGGAGAGGCATGCGCAGGCCGTCAGATGATGGATGCTCAACAATGGAACACACAGAGGCATACAGGAGTGCTTTTGTACTGCCGGGAGGAGCCGCTCGGCCATCTGAATAGGAGCGGTGTGGCGGCTCTGGGAAAAGCAGAGGGAGTTCCTGCACAGGGGATTAGAGAGGCCTCCACTACAGTCCGCTTTGTGTGCCACATTCCCAAACATCTCCACAAACAGAAAGAGAGAGAGAGAGATTGCACTTCTAAAAACTGATTACTGGTGGACAACTTACCAATATTTGGATGATTTAGAATCTTCATTATTCTTACTTCCCTGAAGAGCTGAAAGAGAAGACAGAAAAAGCTAAATTAGAGGATGGGCTGCATTTTTACTGAGAAAAAAACAACAACAACAGTGTACAAGTGGTGTACAAAAGTTCGGGGCAAATTTTATTTTTTTTTTTAAATACATTATTACTGTTCTTTTGAAATTTCTGTTAATTATGGAATTCTGAATAATAAGGTAACATGACTTTTTCACAAATATATTAACTGTTTTCAGCACTGATAATAACAGTAAATGTTTTTGAACAGCAAATCGGGATATTAGAATGATTTCTGAAGGATCATTTGACACTGAAGACTGTAGTAATGATACTGTAAATAAGGGTTATTATAGTTAACTGAAATTATTGTTGTTACTTGAAATATAAATAAATGTCATTAATTTTACATTTATTAAAATATAAAAATCATACTTTATTTCAACTAGTTTGCAAGGCAACTTTCCAATTTTCCATTAAGTTAAACTTGATGTACTACAGTAAAATAACTAACTGAAATAAAAAATTATAAAAACTATAGACATACTTAAAAACTAAAAAATAATAAAAATGCACAACAAAATTACTATAACAGAAAATATGAAATAGCATCTAATTTAAAATATTAACAAAACTAAAATACTATCTCAATGATACTTAATTCACACTGCAATCATAGAAATATATGGCATTTATAAATATATTAACACAGTGATTTTGAATTATAATAACATTTCACAATATTCATGTTTTTACTGTAGTTTTGATCAAATAAATACAGCTTTGCTAAGCACAAGAGACTTATTTTAAAAAAGACTCTAAATATGGCTGAAGTTCCTCCCTTTAATGAGAATCTATGGAAATTTTGTTTTATTGTTCAACAGGCAAAAATGCATGTAGGAGCATTTAGAAGAGAAAAGTATATATATATATTATATGATATATATATATATATATATATATATAATATATATCTATATATATATAGTACACTTGCTGTTCAATTCAATGAAAAAAAATAAGTTCATTTCTGTTCCATAATCCTCTCTTTACATTATCACCATATATCCATATATAAGCTCTCCTGAGCCTTCCGAAAACACTTTAGCATTTCAGCCAGCCTCTTTCACATCCAAACACGCACCGATTATTTTCAAGAGTCTAGTATGTACGTCACACTGACGCGTGCAGTCACACTCGAAAAGACTGAAACGTGAGAAACAGTCAAAGGTACAAAATGTTTTGTGTCCGTTTCACAGAGTTCAATAGTCAGTAACCACTGCACAAAAAGAAACTACCAAAAATCAATACACCCCTCTGAGTGCAGGGCTAATTAGGCTCTTAGTCAGCCAGCAATCTATACTAAAGCACTAGTACAAACACTATTCACATGCTTTCTCATATATCTGAACATGGAGACAAGGTCAGGTACATTAGAGACGAAGGATAACCTGAGCTGACATCAAAGTGGACGCTTGCGACCCTTGAACCCCAGCGCTGTGGTACAGTAGAGCGAGACAGATCCAAATGATGGCATCTTATTTCAACATGCCAGAGAGCGTAAAAGACTAAATTTAGCTGTAAACACAGCCTGTGGCTTTGTACGTGAATAGTGGAAACACGATCTGCAGACGATGTGCAGTTTATTTTCCACACAGATAGGATTGAATCTACAGTGCCACAGCAAAAGAAATAATATTTTATCAAACATGCAGACTTCACTGAATGTGATGAGACAAAACGTAAATGATGCCAACATGACACATCTTTTTATTATGACGTCTTTGTTGACAGGTTTCGTGATAATCGGGGCCTGATAACAGGCCGGCGGCATTTAAAGTGGCAAAACAGATTAACGTGATCACAGTCTGGGGCTTTTCCTTATGACTTGCAGAAAGCAGGATGCTGGGAGCACATGTTCTAGAAAAGACTGCACAGCCGTAGTTTCAGCCCGCAGCCACCAATTACAGAGCACTAATTAAAAAGAGCGAGGTCTCCGCTAATGAGCGGAAGCTATCCAGACATAGATGGGTATGGCGTCTAGAGCAGAGCTGCTATGAGGTGGAACATCAGCTGTTTAACATCTTCTGTGAATCGTAAGTGATGAGTCATCAGTAGTATCAGAAGTGGGGATGGACATCCAGAGCTTCCTGTTTAGATGTCAGCACAGCACACTGCAGGGAGTCTAAAACAATTACTCATCACTGAACCATCTGCGTCACTTATAAGAGAAAAAAAATATGTAATGATGAATAAGAATTAATGCAGAAGAAGTGAATTGATGAATAAAAATGATTTATGGCATTATTTTTTAAAGCATCTTAAAAAGTGACTAAATTTTTTGCACTGCACTATATATGGATAATGCTAACAAAATTAGTCACAATAAAAATAACTTAAAAAAAAAAAACAAGTAAGAATTCAGATATTATTCAAACATATGATCAACAATAACAATAACTGAGATCACAATAAGCTAAATATATACAAAATCTTAATTTATAAAATTCTGCCAAAAAACCCAGCCCCCCAAATTTCAACATATGAAAATAATAAAACATAATAAAATAAAATTGTAAATAAATGGCAGTGCATGTGTAGTATCAATTAGAACAGACTGAAAAAAACTAGAAGATTTGTTTTCAAAGAATAATGCCCCAAATTTAAACTTGTGAAAAAATCTAATGTAATAAACAAACAAACAAACAAACAAACAAATAAAGCATATGTAGCATCAATCTGCTCAGACTAGAGCCGTTTGTTTTCAACTAATAACAACTTAAATTTTAACATATGGAAATAATAAAAATGATTAAAATAATAATTATTAAATAAATATATGAATGAATGAATAAATAAAGCATATGTGTAGTATTAATCAAACAATCAGTCAATAACTTAAATTTAAAATTATGAAAATAATAAAACTTATAAATTAAATAATTTATAAATAAATAAATAAATGTAGTGTGTGTAATATTCTAGACTAAACAGTCTGTTTTCAGTGAACAATAACTTTTTATTATTTATGAAAATAAAAAAATGAATAAAATGTCAAATTAAAATAAATAAATAAATAAATTTAGTGTCTGACTAGTATCAATCAGGCCAGAAGAATGATTTGTTTTCAACAAATAGTGACTTTTCATCTGTTCCCATCATAAAGCTCTATACAGAATATAGAAGAACATAGATGCCATCATTTTTCTATAAAGAAGAATTATACAGACTTCTGATACATCCTTTTTGAAGTCTGAACGCTCCAGTGCCCCATTAATTGTAACTGCATGGAGGAAGGAATGACTAGGAGGTCTGGAATGAGACAAAAGGTGAGAACCTACCCATCTACTTCATCAAACTCTAGGTGGACTGAATGTTCTCCTGTAAATAACACACTGTGTAGATGCCATGCTCTTCAACATCAAGTGCCTGATGTTGTGTGTGTAGGAGGGAAGCAGCACTGCAGAAAAAAGCCTTCTCTACAACACATGCATGCACTTTTGTAAATGGATGCAATCTTATCTGTAATATGCCTACAAGGAATTAGCACAGCATTTACTTTAAAGTGCCCCTATTATGGATTTTTAAAAATACCTTTCATGCAGTGTGTTACACAGCTCTGAGTGAATGAAAACGTCCTGCAAATTTTAAATCTAAAAGTGCACCGTGTATAAAGTTATTGTCTTTCAAAAGAAAGAGTATGAATAGTTTATTACCCATAATAGGGGCACTTTAAGCGCTCTCATGCATGTACGTTAAAGTGCACATGTTCAACATTGTGGCGTTATAGCAGAATTGCAGCATGCACTTTTGCCCATGTGCGCATCTCTCTAAAAATGTGTGGTTTTCTCATGGCCTGAGGTGGAAGCTACTTCCTGTGTTTCACAATGAATACACTCAATGGTGTTCTGTGGGAAAACACACAGCACTGCTGAATAATTCACTAGAGTTTCACAAAGTGATGATGCTTTTCTTTTCAATCGCTGAAGACCGTCTGCCTTTGCCTTTAGTGCTACAGCTGGGAAAAGCACACCAAGTCAAAATCATCAGACATGAGGAAGCAGAATGAGTCCGGTTGGTAGTGTTTTAAGGGCAATTGAATGTTTGATCACTGGTTGGTGCCATCAAGGAATCTCAGAAGTAAGCAAAAAACCAAACAGCTTAACTTACTCAGGTCTGATCCACTTTTTAAGATTGAATTTGATCCAAATTCCCAATAAAAGCCCTACATTTTATTCTCAATGAATATTCTGTTTCACTTATAGAAGTACATACACACTCACACACAAATTGTTGTAGGCTAGTAGATTTACCAAATAAACAAGTAACACACGGATAAATTATTTGAAAACTATTTTAGAACAATCAATGAACCAGTGAATTTGGCTGAGGTTAAGAACACATGAGAAGGGCCACAGACGCATGTTGAGTCTCATAAGTACAAACAGGCTAGCTTGAGAAACCACAGAAAACAGCTCATTTCTGCTCCGAGTTCCTGAAGTGACAGGAAGAGGTTTTTGTCTGTGCTTTTCTATTCACTTACTAAAAGCCAAACAGATTAGCATAATCCACAAAAGTCTTTTGAGCAGTAAATGTAGGGCTGTCAATTTAATACATTAGTGCAAGTAATTATAAAATAATATTCCTAAGGAATTATCATCAGAGCCACTGAAGTACTGAATTAATCACCTGAGCTGTAAATGCTATTTGACTAATCACTCTGGAGATGCAGAAAATGACATGACTATGTTTGATTGGCTGATGGCACTGCAAGAACATACACAACTCCTCACAAATAACTATTTTGTGATGTCAGAAATTAAACCCCAATTCATGATTAAGCTCTAAAAAAAGAATTGTAAAACAACAATCCAATGAGATAATATCTTCAATAATAAATTTAAGAATTATAGCTTTCAAAAATATTTTTGAATGGATGCCAAATTATAAAAAATTCTCCAAAATGCAAAAAAAATAAAAGAAAAAAAGAAGTAGTAGCGTTTTTATATGAATATATTTTAAAATGAAATTTATTCTTGTGATGCAAAGCTGAATTTCAAGCATCATTACTCCAGTCTTCAGTGTCACCTGATCCTTCAGAAATCATTCTAATATGCTGATTTGCTGCTCAAGAAACATTTTTGTTTTTGTTATTTAGGTTGAAAACAGTTGTGCTTCTCAATATTCTTTTATGACTTCTTTTTTTATTATTCTTTTATGACTATCAAGTCATAAAGGATCCTGTGTTGATGGCTCTGTGAAGGAAAAGTAAAAATGCAAGCTAATTTCCCAAGGTTACTAAAATAGCCCCACCCACCACTGTACAAACACCAATCACACACTGGTCACTCTGGATACCAGTAGGCAACTGGCAGTGGGGAAACAGGAAACACTTCTGCAGTCCCTCAACAATCACCCCACACTCCCCTCCTCTCTCAGCAGCACATCTCATAAACAGGAAGTCTCTCATAGAGACGCAGTCGTTTGTACCAAGTGAGAAAGAGAGGGGCCGTCCACACTGCACACACAGTTCTCACCACTACAAATACACATCTGTAGCATATGAGCTGCTGCGGTAATACAGACGAGCACTTAACATGTTCACAGTTATTATGAACTCCATAGACGATAATGCAAAATAATTAGACTAAATACGATAAAAAAATGGGTGATTTTGGGTTATAAAGGTTTCAAGTTTCAATAGTTTCAAGTTCTCAGCAGGCAATAATATTCACAAATTGTGGTTAGCACAATTTGTGTTGGGAAAGTGTTCACTTTTCCCTTTTATAAGTTGAAAACAATTAGTTTTTCTACACTAAATATACACAATTATTTGCATATTTAAATAATAATATTTTTTAAAATAATAAAAAAATTAATATTAAGTTACAAAACAATAATTATTTATTATTATTGCTGTTGTTATTTTTTTTAAGTATTGCTTGTAAAGCACATTTAATTTAAAAGTACCCTATAATTATTTATTTTTATTTTTATTACTGTTGTTACTGCGTTTTAATTTTGAGATTTGCTAAATAACATTTAAAGGTCTTATTAAATTATTAATGTTTCTAAATATTAACTTTAACTCATTCATTGAGCATGGTAATCCAAATCCAAAAATGGGGGAAATAAGTGATTAAATATACAGTATCTACAGTGTATTCCTAATTGGTTATTTGACTGTTTTCCCTCTAAAATCAAAACCTGCAACCCATTTTCAGGTCATGTCATATGACTCAGGTTGGTCAAAAATACCAACGATACTCTCCACACACTGTCGACATGACAGAGAAGTAAAGATTTAAAAGTGTCTACAGTGCTAGAATCTCTAAAAGGACAAGAAGGTACAAAAACTCGTACACAAGAACAAACACACACAATATTAAAGGGGCTATTTGATTACAGATTTTTTTTTTTTTTGAGATAAACAATACACAAAACCCAAAGAAATAGCACATTTTTCTTTGAGCACTTTGACTTGATGATCTATCAAACAGAATGGCCCTAAAACACTAACCACAACAGGAAGTCAAACTTAATGCACAAACACGTGCTGCTACATAACACATGACTCTAACTATATTTCCTATTTTAATAAACACTCAGAGCTCATATTCAGTTCCTTCTGAAGTTGCAGGAGAAACATTGTCCACCTGATTAAGATGACATTCGGACATTTATAAGGGGATAGTGTGTAAAATAAGAAAGTGTAAGTGGGACACATTTAGGTAGAGAAAATAATCCAGAGATGAAGGGTATGAGACAGCTTTAAGCTCTCACTGAAGCGTAAGGGTGATATAGCTTCCTAAAAGATTGCATTTTCCTTTTCTGCTTTGATAAATCCAGGCTGCCATCCAAGATATCAGGGCAAGTTATTAAGAGCTTCCAATAAAAAAAAAAAAAACCTGTGAGCCAAGATTCACCTTCACCTGATAAACAAAGAGCTTATAGGAACCAGAAAAGTAGAAAAGGAACAAGTAAAAGTAAAATAAACACGTTTGGGCAGGACATACAAGTTTTGGACCCACTTAAGGGTGAGTGAGCGCAGACCTTCATCACAATTACTGAAAATTATAATTACAGAACATTATAAGATTCGCTCAGAGGGATCTCTCGGCTGGCCTAATTGGACAAGAGCCCACTTTCCCTCAGCAGCATGTTAAAGTGTTTGTGTCTTTAACTTCCTCCACGGCTCATTTCCCCGTTTAAGGTACATGCAAACATCAGTTACCATTCCTCATGCTCTTCCACTTCTGAGAACATGAAACGGCTCTCAAATTACTCATGAAAACAGATAAAATAAGTGCTTAGAATGCACCAAAAAACAAAATGCCTGCTAGGTTGTCATGACATATCCCCGATTATATTTTAGTGCTTCATTATGTGCTTGTTTAAGGATCGTTTAGAAAAGGACGAAATAAGCCATACAAGAAACAGAGGCAATAACTACCTTGTATATTTTTTTCTTAAGAAAAATGTGTTCCGAGTGCTTGCCAGGACATTGCTTTGAGGTTGCTAAAGTCTTCAGAGTGTTTTTTAATACACTAAAATTCTAAACTAAAGTTTAGGGTTGGTACAATTTATTTATTTATTTATCATTATTAAAAAAGTTCTAAAAAAAAAAAAAAAAAAAAAAGAAGTTCACCAAGTGCTCAACAAGGCTGCATTTTTTTTTTTTAAATGTCAATACTGAAAACATTTGCACTGCTTAATATTTTTGTGGAAATTGTGATAAATTTTTTCACAAAACATAAAGAATTTATTAATTGAACTGTTTTTTTTTTTTTAGAGCAATAAATGAGACTGAGGCTTAAAAAATAATATAAGCATCGAAAGTGACTTTTGTGTTTTCTAAAGTCATATAATTGAATTGAAACCGATTCAATGAATGATTTGATCCAGTTTAAAAAAGCTCTGAATGATTTGTATACAAATTACACAATTTGGTTCTCAGGATCAGATCTCGACTTGGATACAGCTGCTAAAAGCTTATTGGAGAAGATTATCAGTGAAAAACAACTTCAGTTTGGTCTGTTTCTCACACAAAACTATTAAATGACTTCAGAAGACTTAGCAAAGATGGCAAAACAAGTCTTAAGGCCTGTTCACACCAAGAACGATAACTATAAAGATAACTATAAAGATAACGATATTAGCGTCCACACTAGCGAACGATATCGTCTCTTTATTCTAAGCGCACGCTCGTCTGGCACTTTAAATTCTCGAGCTTGTTACAGCAGGATGGATTCTGATTGGCTGTCAATTTTTTATCGTTCATCAGCTGAAAAAAAAAAAAGTTTTGTAAGTGATTCCAACGATATCGTTTTTCTTTGTCTTTATCGTTATAGTTGTGGTGTGGACTCTGCTGTTCTTTAATACTGAAAACGATTTTTAGAACTATATCTTTATCGTTATCTTTATAGTTATTGTCCTGGGTGTGAACAGGCCTTTATTGACCACTATTCCATTAGAAGCATTCAGTGCATTCATTCCATTTGACCAGTACAATTCTTCAAAACTTTCGTTTTTCAAGACATGCGGGTTTGAAACAGCAAGAGGATGAATTCAATTTTATATAAATATTAATATTCAATATTTAGTTTTAGGGGTTTGTTGAAACCTTAACTTACTTATCTTAACAACTTATCCTTAACTTAAAAAAATAATAATTTTTTGTAGTTCTGTCACTTTCACTCCCTTTTCCTAACACTTTTTACCAACAAAGAGCACGTCAGTATATTAGAGCTTTAAACAGAGAAAGCTGGCTAATTACATCAGGCAGTTCTTATGACAGCAAATGCAGACATGCTAAAATAATAATAATAATAACAATAATAATAATAATAATAAACACTTTAAGGACTTAAAATAGAAACTTCAAGATCTAAATATTTGGATGTTCCTTTGTTCAAAAATATGAAGCATTTAGGTTTAGAGGAGTTGTTTGTTTTAATGCTGTGCAGCGATGCTGGTGAATCAGTCTGCTTTGATCACAGCCAACTGTTTACAAATCATTCAATCTGCCAGACGCATACGCAAGACAGGACGAAAATAACCAAAAAGGTAGACTAAATACCAGACGCAACAACATCCTGAACCTCAACAAGGATCAAAGAGATTAAACAACTAAGCTGAAATGAATGACAAAATTCAAAGCAATACTGTGGGCTCAAGCATAGTTTCATAACAATGTACAGTGAATTGACTTTGAAAGAGATAAAAGTAGTCAATCAAGTGAGAAAAGCCACAATTTTAGTGCACAATTGGACTTATCAAACTTGCTTTGTTTTGTAGCTTTAGCCCAACTTGAACAGGACTCATTTTCCATGGAAAAATTATGTAGAATCGAGTTTCACTGACATTTTTTGTGTTTCTCTCTGAATAAAACAAGGCTGTGTTTTTTGCCCCTCAAACAACCTTGGTAAAATTACGGTGCAAATTACCTATGGTTTTTCAGTTAACTCTGGGGAAATGTAATCCCATGCAAAAAAGAAAAAAAAAAGGTCTGTGTGGTGTATTATTCTTTTCATAACGCTTCTTCTAACCTTCCCTGAATACTGTAACTAAAGCTTAAAGCTAAATATATCAAACTAAATACTGTGTTTCACTGTCTGGTGTGCCTTTATTATGAATTTCGACATTCTTGGTGTTACAAAACTATTTGTGGCTTTAGTAGAGCCAGTTAAACTACAGGGAACTAGTAAATAATTCCTTGCATACTTTCATGAATCTCTTTTATAACATATACTGTTTTAAAAGTTTGGGGTTGTAAAATGTTTATGTTTTTGAAAGATACCTGTTTTCTTCACCAAGGATGCATTCATTTGATCAACATATTTTATATGTATTTGAAAAATGTAAGTATTTTGAAATGTAATTTATTCCTGTAATGAAAATCTAAAGTCTCCAGTGTCACATGATCCTTCAGAAATCATCTAATATGCTGATTTGCTGCTCAAGAAACATTTCTTATTATTATCAATGTTGAAAACAGTTGATGCTTAATATTTTTGTGGAAACCATAATTTTTGATGAATCGAGAGTTCAAAAGAACAGCATTTATTTGAAATGTAAACCTTTTTTAACATTGTAAATGTCACTTTTGATCAATTTAATGCATCCTTGTTGAATAACTACTAATTTCTTTAAAAAAAATCTAACTTACCACAAACTTTTGAATGGTTTTGTATATAAATTACACAATTAATCACATCCAGTGCACATAATGTTGTGTAACTCACATCCAGAGTATACACTCCTATCGTAAAAATAACTACAGATTTCTCTCCCATCCATACGCATACATGTCTTATGTTGTTAATTGTAATTCAAATGTGGCTTAGCACATGCATCATGAGCATCACAGAGATTTTCTCAAATGTGAAGGAAACATGACCTGCGTCCTGTAAGGTCTGCCATCTAATAACAATTTCCTACAGGTCAAGAGGCAGACAAAATGAAGAAAATGTTCCATCCTCGACACGCAAACAGAACAATAACAAGAAGAGGAAAGACACCAGTGGATAAAAGAGAAGTAGAGAGCTTTCAGCCCATCTGCGTGGTGCTGTTGTCTGATAGGATGTGGTGTGGTCCAACCAACCCCTGCATAATCCTGACACCTTTGCCCCCTTTCTCTTCAAACCTGGGCAGACCTGGTTATTAAATGCATTTGGCACATGTTGCTTTAAATGCATTCAGCCATCCTTGCCTGCATGTGTGTGTTTGAGGACTGGAAAGAGTGAAAGAGCATCCTAACGTGACTGCAGCATATCCCTTACTGACTCATGGGATTAAAGTTTGCGCTAGAAATATTTCCGTGAAATGAGCATCACATAGATCACAGCAGACATGATTTTAAACCTTTCCTTCACTTTTTAATTTAACACTGTTATTGAGCAAGAATGCATCAATTGCAGTGACAGTAAATACATTTATAATGTTAGAAAACATTTTTGTTTAAAAAAAGTGCTGTTCTTCTGAATTTTTTTCATTCATCAAAACATCCTGAAAACTAACACCTTAAAATATATTAAAATAGAAAAATTGTACTGTTTTTCCTGTATTTTCTATCAAATAAATTCAGCAATGTTTATAGAACTTTGTACTTTCATACAGATTTTTACATGGTAACCAAAGGAGGACAGGAATAACCAATCCAGATGTTATGAAATATCAGGTCAAATCCAGACATAATAAGGCAAACAAGTAACAAATGGACCTGCTCAGATGCATTGCTTTCTGGATGATGCAAGCACAAATGAGGTCAATGCCAGCGGGACGACAAACCCGCAAAATGCTGCCAGACTAGGTTTTGTAAACATTCTCATTCCCATTGCTAAATTGCTCTCATTTTCCTATATGTAGTTGTGTAATCATCCAGGAGAACACCTATTAGGGTCCTATGATTTCTGTGATGGCGGAAAACATACAAAACGGTGGAATCCATTTACAATGTAACACGGAATATCATGGAAATTGTTAAATTTTGAATTAATTTATGAAAAGTAGGGCTGTACAACAAATCAAACACAGTAGTATTACACATACTCCAGCAACGTTCCGTGATGCTTGTGGTGTTTTCAGCTTTTCTTTTGATAAAACCATCATCATATCATACACACAGAAACTAGAATAATAATGAAATGATTAAAACTCTATTTTAATATGGATTTTTTCTTCCATGTTTTAATTTTAGCAGTGAAACGTACTTTCTTTGCCAAAAATAAAAAGAATTGCTAAACTGTCATTTGAATACATTTTAAAAGTTTAAATTGTTAATGTTTTATGACTTCATTTAATTATCACCGCTAATAAATTTGCATTAAATCACAAATCCAGAAAAAAGACAACAGAATTTCTATAAATAAATAAACAGAATTGAAAAATAAAATTTCCCCAGGGCCCTATTATTGTAATAATAACAAAATAAAATCATTCAATTTAAATAAAACAAAAACTCAAATTGTAAGAATCCAACTGATTAGACTTGCCTTTTAATTATTAAATATTTATTTAAACCAGTAAACCATTATCTAAATCATTAAAACAGAATTAAACAAATAAATTAAAAAATAATAAACTGAAAACAGTATTTGGGAAAAAATTAAATAGAATTCATAAGGCCCTAAATATAATTGTTAATCTTCTATACATAATCAAGAAACATTTTTTATTATCATTATCAATGTTGAAAACTGTTGTGCTGCTTAATATTTTGTTTAAACATCATACAATTTCTCAGGATTGTTTGAGGAATAGAAAGTTTAAAAGAACAGCATTTATTTGGCAGAGAAATCTTCTGGAACATTATAAATGGTGTTATCAATTTTACATGTACTTGCTAAATAAGAGTAAGTTTCTTTAAAAACTCTTCCTGACCCCAGTGAGAAGAACCATGATTTATTAAATTTCTTTTTATTAAATTGTATAAGTTTCATGATTTTAATTTATTAGATTTTTTGGATCGCCAAGATTGAATTTATCCATTAGAACAAAATGCAGAAAAAATAAAATGAAATGGAATCCAGAAAAAAAAAACCAAAAAAATAAAAAGAATTTTGGAAAAAATTAAATGGAATTTTGGAAAAATAAAACTCATTTTATATGGCTCTAAATTATACTTTATAAAACATCCCTAAGCACTTGTCCTTTCCTCATGACCACACACAAATGAGAGCCTGAACCATCTGTGCACCACACTAGAAATAGGCATATTTGAGCAGGTGTTGGGCGATTTAGGCCAAATCAAAGTGATTGAACTTAGGATTTAAGGCCTTCTCTCAGAGTAGAAATGGTGACTCATCCCATTTTCATTCACATCCCTGATCTCAGATGTTCCTCATTCACTAGCTGTGAGAAAGAATGCTGTATGAGAGTTTCTAGGATACCAGTGGCAGAAAAAAATCACCTGGGATCACTGAAAGGAACTCTTACATCAACACCCACGTACACCCACACGCATGATCTGAAAACACGCAGCCATGACGTTCACGCAATTCTTTCAGCTTCCGCGCTCTCAACCTTGACTCCATCACAGGATTGTCGATCGCTGATATTCATACATAAAAAGAGGTTAATTTTAACAAGGAGATGGAACCAGCACCAGAGGCTGTCTTCCCACTCTCAGCGGTTGCGTAAGAGGATGCACCAACGCAAATAAAAACAGCATCGGTGAGAGACGAAGTAGAAAAAGCTCTGGGAAGCAGAGAAGTGGTCACTGTCTGTGAGAGGGCCTGAGGTGTGTGGGTGGATGCTGTATTTGAATATTAAGGTTAACGGCAAAGAGCAGTGTGCCAAATGAAACAGCGGCTCCAAGACGTGTAAAAACTGACTCAGTATTAAGCATAGCGATTTTCTCTATCTCTAGTATCACTGCATGTCTTTAAATTGCACTCTAAGTGTCAATATGTGATCTCACAGTGTTATTTGCTGAGTGATAAACCACAAAGGAGTTGCTTGCAGCAAACATAAAGGGAGAACCATCAACATGAAATGAGTAAGAAGCATGAACACAAAAGTGCATGGCACATGATTTGTTTTTTTTTATACTGTGGTGTGGAATAAGATGGTAGATAAATCCTAGAAAATATGAATACGCTACCAAGGTGCATCATCAATATTTTTGGTCAGTTGTCCCAGAAAAGAAAGACTATACATCTTAATTGCATATAAAAGGTCATTTTGTCAACATTTAGAAGTACAGTAGCATACAGATGTCTTGAAAGCAAACAAATATGAACTAAAAACCACAAAACACTAATTGTGATTTGATACAGCCTCAAATTAACAACTAAAAACTCCTGAAAACAACCAGAAACATAATTAAAGGTACAGTCCATCCAAAAACGAAAGTTCTTCTGTCATCACATTCATACCCTCATGTTGTTCCAAACCTGTATGACTGACTTTGTCTTCTGTGGAACACAAAAGAAAACAATTCGAGGAACGCTGAAATCCAAAACATCATTTGACCCCATTGACTTTCATTGTACAGCCGGCATATTTTTATAATATATCTACTTTTGTATTCCTCAGAAAAAATAAAGTCATTTAGGTTTATTACGGCAAGTAAATGAAAGGTGAAAGCATGCCTTTAATAACCTAATCAATATAGTATTAATATGACATTAACCTCCTTATTTGCGTGGGGACTGATATGAACTACGTCAATATGGGTCAGACGTTTAGATAAACTCTGCCATCCAAGCCATTGTCTGGACCTTCCTCCACTGCAGTCCACTACTGACGATATTATTATTTAACCAAACGGGGTCATCGCTTCCCATTCACTCCCACATGAGGGTCTCATTAGAAAGTCCAGAGAAGAAAACAACAATCCACTTACACAACAAGCAACACTCAAGACCTTCTACAAAGATCCCAGCACAGATAAACTTGCCATTATAAAAGCTTGTTTTTGCACCTGACACTGAAGTGAAAAATAGGATAAGATCGAAAGATAAAGCTCAAACCAGAACTGAATACAAGTTCTTCCAGTCAATTGGAAGATAAAACAATCTGTGACCCAGTTTTGCTTGAGAAACCCTGGTCTCTACAGGAAGTAAGTGAGGAGGAGTGCAGCTACCTTGTTACTTGTAATTTAGCTGAGGTTTTTATCCAAAACGACTTGCAAGGAAAGTCTCTAAGGACTCAGTTCTTCACCTATTGCAACCTTTATATTTGCAGTGTAGCATGTTACCCATTTGGATACCAATACCCCAATAATATCCCCTTTGGCCATAATAATATGAACGATCAGACATGGGATGTCAAGCAGTGAAAGTGAGTATCAGCTGCAGGTTCTGAATCAGCGGTGATAATGACTCATATGATAATGATATATGAAGTACAGACGAGCAGTCATTACACACTGACACTGACATGAGTTTTGGACAGAGGTAGCAAACATCTTTGTAGAGGTTGAGACAAAAAAATAACACAAATGAAGGGCTGTACTATGCTTGAACAATACTAAAATAATTAGACATCAAATGTCGACATCTGAATTAACATTAATCATGGCATAGAATAAATTGGTCATATTATTTATGTTCGTGTTGGCTTAAAACATACACAAAAGGTATTGTCTGTAAGATTTGAAATGTTTTTGAAAAAAAGTCTCTTAAGCTCTTTCTTTTACCAAAAATACAGCATAAAAACAGTAATAACGTGAAATATTATTGCAATTCACAAAAACAGTTTTATATTTAAATATACTGTAAAATGTAATTTATTTCTTTGATGCAAAGCTGAATTTCCAGCATTATTACCCCAGTCTTCAGTGTCACATGATTCTTCAGAAATCATACTAATATGCTGATTTGGTGATCAAGAAACATTTCTTATTATCAATGTTGAACAGTTTTGCGGTGTCATGTTTTTATGAAAACTGTTATACTATTTTCAGTATAAAAAGAACATTATTTATTTAAAAAGGAAATATTTAATAATTTTATAAATGGCTTTACTGTCACTTTTGCTCAATTCAGTGTGATCCTTTTTAATAAAGGTACTAATTTCTTAAAAAAAAAATAGAACAGTAGTGTATATAATTAAATTCCCAGCCATATTTAAAATTAGAAGTAGGCTGTCATATCAACCTGGAAAAAAAATTAACAGACGTTCCCACCTTTTGTGTTCATTTGATAATGTTTTTAATGATTTTGGAGTCAAACTCGTCTGAATGTTAGTTTAAATTCCATACTTTTAAAATACATTTGTCATTATTTAATACAGTATAGCAGATAGAGATAGATACATATACATCTGTATTAGCCATAACATTCAGCCACTTTAATAGACATCTAGAAATTCATCTGCTAACCCAAATTGTCTAAATTTTCTTTTCCACTATTACTTTAAAGGAAATTTGGCAAATGAGTTACTCCTTTCATGCCTT